>NW_028273729.1:0-263673 GCF_024610735.1 Ursus americanus | reverse complement strand
TTCCTGATACAATACTGCGCATGTGAAGCCCCAAAATGAAATGTTTTCATGATCTGGGATAGGCTTCCCTTTTGTAAGTGTGACCCAAGAGCCAGAAATATCTGGGTTCATGAGACACCTTCAAAATCTTTCATTTTCCTGGATAGGCCAGGTTTCAATGATTCTAATGTGCATATTAGAAAAATATTAAGACTGCATATTAAATCTTCCTCTTTATTACAAACATATCAGGTAATTAAAAAGTTCTCTAAGGTTTTAGCCAGATTACGTTTTGTTAGTAAAATAGTGATGTAAATATGAAGAAAGGAAGACACATTCCTTCTACCTTCTATCACGATAGCCCATAACACATGGCGGCCCTCTTCCAGTCCTTTCCCTTGGAGTGTATGGGTGAGTGTGTGGGGGGAGGGGGTTTGCCTGTGTGTGGGATAGGGTGGGGCAGGGAGGGTTCCACAGCTGGGCTCTTGTGCGGCCTGAGGTCCCCACAGGGGACAGGCACTGCTCCTCCTGTCCCCTTCTGCATTCTCAGGGGCTACACATCATTTACTCAGCAGCACCACCTGCCGAACAATTGAGACATCTCCAATTCTTGGAGTCTCATCCTTAAAGTGAAGAGTACAATGTGCCCTAAATCTCTTTTGCTTTAGGACTGTTTCCTAAAAGCACAATTTCTGGAACACACTTTAGTCCCATTGTGGGAGTATTGGCTTCAGGGTCCTCTACCTATACTCTCTTTCTTTCCGTGGAGCCTTGCTCGGGAAAGGAGGGTCCCCGGAGACTAGAGATGAACCCTGAAATCATGAGGAAGACAAGCCCACAGTGAGGCCATCAGGCTACCTGGGCGGGACCCGTGGAGCAGGGAAGAGCCTCTCCATACCGCCCTCACGGATCCTCCCTCCACAAGCATCCCTGCCCCACACACACACACACACACACACACACACACACACACACACACACACACACCCGTCCTGGAACACCCCTCATCCAGACCCCATCCCGGGACACACCCCAGCCACTCCAGCCCCTCCTGCTCTAGAACTCAGCTTCTAAGTAGAGCAACCGGGTCCTGCTTCCAGGCCAGCAGAGGGGCGTCGGCCAGGCCACACTTGTCTGCTTGCTCCGGGTCCATCCTTTTTGGGCCTTGTCCTCCCAGGAAGGAACCAAGCTCTCATGGCAGCTCAGGTCAGTGAGTCACAGACATGACCTGAATGTGTTCATCCATATGTCCACTAGGTGGCAACAGCAAGAACTGCTTGAACCTCTGTGAACAGGGGGGACCTTTACTGAGGAGGGAAGAGAAGGCTAGCTGAGGACAAAGCCGGAATTGACACCCCACACACACCCCCACCATGGGGTGTCCGTGACATTCCTCAGGCACTCCTGGCTGCCCTAAAGGGCAAAGAAATAGTTAACCTATAGACACCACAATCCTGCAAGACTTAAGTCTCCCTCAGTTTCCCAATGTCTTAGCAGTTTACAAGAACCAAGCATTTCTATCAATAACTTAGCTTCCTGAAGGGAAAGTAGATACAATGAAATGTCCTTATACTCTGCAGCCTCCAGGAAGTTCCCAACCGTCTTAATGTTCATGCCTTGCTAGAGGGCAAAACCACCTTCCCGAGACAATGGCAAGGCCTCTGTACCTTGTGAGTCTTCTTTCACATATGCAAGTATTATCTCAACCTCCCTTTTTCCTTACCTTCTCCCAACCCCATAGTCTACCATCAGCCACCCCTCACAAGCCAGGGCAGCATCTCTTTCTGCCATGGGTCCTGTCATAAACCACCAATTTTGCACCAAAGACGTCTCAAGAATTCTTTCCTGGTCGTCGGCTCCAGATTCCACCCCCACTGAACCTCACCTGTATTCCACAACCTCCTCATTTCCAAAGCACACTGGGTGCTCATGGAAGCTGCAGGATGGACAGAGCCTCAACCGGCAGCTTTGGCACTGGGCATAGCCCCTCCACACCCCTCAGGCTCCTCCAGCAGTGACCCCCTGCCCCTGCCAGCCCCAATTCTTGATAACCCTGCAGTTCAGTTGTTGTGAGAGCGGTGCCTACGCTTCCTGCTCCAGACACAAGTGAGGAGAAGGGAGAGATCCCTCTCCTTGCACAAAGTCGGTTGACGGGGAGTCCACTTGATCGGAAGCTCTCCACCTGGGAGCCCTGCAAAGGACAGAAACGCTGTGACCCTCCGCCTTCCCCAAGGAGCTTTGGTGTGGGGAGCACCGCAGAAGTCTACAGAACTTGGTGCACAACAGCATCACAGCTCTGCGCCTACAGATGAGGGCGGCCGTTTTTATTCTCACCCTTTCAAGAGGCAGGGAAAGCCCTCTGGGAACACAAGGCACACAGAGCAACCAGCTGACCCTGAGCCCCACCGGGCCCCCTGGCAAGGGGCAGTGCATCCCCGTCCAGGCAAAAACACCTGAGAATCAGCGCACTAGGCCCCCGCCCCCCGAAAACGAGGTGAAAGAACAAGTGAACAGTAAGTTTACAGACCAAAGAGGATGGCCAAACTCCAGCGCTAGGGGAAAATAGCACCTAGAGCTTGAGGCTTTTTCTCATGATTCATTTCTCTCTCCATTCAAAATTTTCCATTTATTTTTTTCCCTCTTTTTTTCCCTTTCCAACTACTTTTTTTTTAATTTTAGCAACTCTTCATTTTTCAATCTTTTCTGAACTGTCATTTTTTACATTGACATTTTATACATATATTCTTCATTTTTGTTTTCTTGTTTTTTTTTAAAGAGAGTCTTTTTTTTTTTATAGATTTTATTTATTAATTCGACAGAGATAGAGACAGCCAGCGAGAGAGGGAACACAAGCAGGGGGAGTGGGAGAGGAAGAAGCAGGCTCATAGCAGAAGAGCCTGATGTGGGGCTCGATCCCAGATTGCTGGGATCACGCCCTGAGCCGAAGGCAGACGCCTAACCGCAGTGCCACCCAGGCGCTCCTATTTTCCTCATTTTCGGATTCTTTTCGCTATATATATATGAGTTTGGCTTTCTTTACGATTTTGGGATTTAGTGACTTCCAACACACAGACCAAAAGACAATCGGGACCAAGTGGATCACCCAGTTTTGTCCACCCTGTGAGATCCCAATCTCTCTCTCCCCCATCCATTCTTCTCTGGGAAAAGTGACTAGAGGGAGGGATTCACAGCAAAAGAAAGAGCCAGGGGTAACACTCTCTGCCACTGATCTAATGCATACGGTTTTAAGTAAGATGTCAGAGCTGGAACTCACGATGACAGTTACAAAGTTGCTAGCTGGGCTTGAAAAAAGGATAAATGACACGAGAGACTCTCATAGTGCAGAAATGAAATCGAATCAGGCCCACATTCAAAAGGCTCTAACTGAGATGCAGTCTACATTGGATGTGGATGCTCTAACGCCTAGGGTCAATGAGGCAGAAGACAGAGTCAGTGACACCAAAGACAAGCTGATGGAAAGGAAGGAAGCTGAGGAAAAGAGAGAAAGCCAACGAATGGACCATGGGTGGAGGAATCGAAAAATCAGTGATGCCACAAAAGGAAACAATATTGGAATTACTTCTGGCCCTGAGGGAGAAGACACAGAGGGACAGAAGATCTATCTGTGTGGATCGTAGCTGAGAACTTCCCTAATCTGGGAGGGAAACAGGCATTCAAGTCCAAGAGGTAGAGAGGACTCTTCCCCAAGGCCATAAGAATAGAGGAACACCCTAACATATACTAGTGACGTTTGCAATTTCAGACAGAAAGAGAAAATCCTGAAAGCAGCTCGAGACAAGAGGGTCTTCACCGACAGGGGTAAGCACATTAGACTAGCCACATACCTATCCACAGAGACCTGGCACACCAGAAAGGGCTGGCGTGATCGAGTCAGGGTACTAAATGAGAAAAACATGCAGCCAAGAATACTTTATCCAGCAAGGAGTCATTCCGAATAGGAGCAGAGATAAAGAGCTTCCAGGACAGAAAGAAACTCAAAGGATTTGGCCGCTAAACCACCCTGCAAGAAATAGGAAGGGGGATCCTGTAAGGGAAGAGAGACTCCAAGAGTAACACAGACCAGAAAGAAACAGAGACCATCTACACAATTAGGGACGTGACAGGTAATGCAATGGACTCATCTCCATCTGCTTTTTAGATTTTTTTCTTTAGCATTGGTCTTAAGCAATTTTATTAGGATGTAGGTTGATAAGGAGGGGTTTTTTCATGATCCTTATGTTTGGGGGTTTTGTTGGCTGGATTCCTGAATTCTTGAATCTATGGGTGTAGAGGGTTCATGCAATTCAGATAATAATCAGACATTACTTCTTCAAACATTTTTTTTTCTGTACCTCAGCCAATTTCTTATCTACCAGGCCACTTGAAATTGCTACAAAGCTCACACCTACTCTAGTGTTTGTGTGCACGGCGTGGTTTGCACCCTTCCTTTTCTCTGCTTTATTCTGGACAACTGCTATGATCATGCATTCAAGTTCTCTCTCTGTCTCTCTCTCTCTCTTTTTGCTATGTAGTGTCTAACGTGAAAGAAAGCCCATCTACTACATTTTTCATCTTAGACGTGCTACTCTTCAGCTCCAGAAGTTGGGTTTTCCTTGTTTTCATATTTTCTATATCTCTGTTTCACTTCATCCTTTGTGTACATTCTTACGTATATAAAACCTCTTTCTAACAGTTGTTTGAAAGTGCATGTGCAATACTTCCATCCTCTTTTTCATTTCTGGGTAGGTTTCTATTGTTTAATCTTTCTCCTCAGTACGAGGTGAACTTTTCTCCTTCTTTGCATCCTGGTAATCTTTGGTTGGAAGGCAGGTATTGTGAATTTTAATGGTTAGATATTAACTATTGCTTATATTTCTACACATACTCTTGAGGATTGTTCTGATGGTGAGGGTCCTGGAGAACTATTTTATCCTTCCAGACTAGCTTTCCAAAGGTTTGTTAGGGGGTATCACAGTAGTCTTCAATATATTTTGCTATTGTTCTGTTGGTATTCTGAGCTCTCTTTGCAATGTCCCACGAATTACGAGGTTTTCCACTCTGCCTGCTGCTGGTAGCACAGACTTTTCCTGGTTGTGTGTGAAGGCTAGTGACATTTTCCTCTCTGCTTCCCCTGGGCTATTATTTTCCCCACACCACATACGTTCCTCACACAGGTGCCCTATTGAGGAATTCTATGAAAACTCAAAAGTGATCCTAGATGGCTTTCTGAGGTCCTCTTTCTCTGTGCAGCTCTCCTCAGTATTCTGTACTGTAAACCACAGCCATATCGACTTCTCCAAATTTCCATCTTGCTGTCTCCAACTCATGGAAATGGCTGAGCTTCGCCTGTATTCTTCATCCCTGACCCATAGACTAGAAACTAAATCTCTTTAGGCAGTTAAGTGAGGGAAATGCACAGTCCCCCATGTCTGTCTTCCCTCTTGCACTAGTCACTTCCCTGCATTGCCTGGAAATATATCGAAAGTGTTCTTTTGCCAGGGCGCCTGGGTGGCTCAGTTGCTTAAGCTTCTGACTCGTGATCTGGACTCAGGTCACGAATTCAGGGTCTTGGGATCAAGACCAGCATTGGGCATCACACTCAGCACAGAGTCGGCTTGAGATTCTGTCTCCCCTCTCCCTCTATCCTCCCCACCCCCCACACTCTGTCTCTCAAGCCAACACAGAAAATCTTTCAACGAAAATAAAGTCAGTTACGTAAGAGACGGCCTCTGCAACAAGGGGAAGACCCTAGCAGGGTCCGTGGCTTGCCCAGAATCACAGACTGGTAAGAAGGCAGAACCAGGCCTGAACCCAGCTCTCCGAGTGTCCTCAAAGGTGGGGCCATGGCTGAACCTAGCTACTCACTGGGAGCTCGGGAAGAGGTGGTGTTCTGGAACTGGCTGTAGACCTGGAGATGGTATGGGGGTGGGAAGAAGCATCGACATCCCAGGCAGGAGGCATCCCAGCACGTACCTGTCTGAGGAGGAGCCCAGGCCAGGGCAACCCACTGACGGCACCCCTGCCCACATGACACCCAGAGGAAAGGAGGGATGGCTCGTGACACACGACTGGCAGCGTCTAGGAGTAAGGGTGGGCTCAGCCCCTCTGAGCCAAGGCTCCAATAGCTTCTGCAGGGTTTGCCTTGGAAATTAGAAAGCCTAAGACCTGGGAAAGCTATTTCCCATCCACCCCTAGGTGGGACTGGGCCTGCACAATAGGAGTACTGGGGCACACACATGTGCACAGACACACACACAACACTAGGGACTGTGGGTGGGATCGGAGGAGCTACAGACTCAGAGAAGGTGAGAAAGGAAGAAAATGTGGTGGCAGGTATTCCCTACGTGCGACACCACTCCCCCAATTTCTTAGATGGTATCCCACCTATGCCTGTGGACTTCTGCAAGAAGTACACGCTGGAATAATCCCTATCGCACAGGCAAGACACAGACCATCCCTGACAGGCACAACGGCTTCTCCGGGGTCCAAAACAGGGAAGATGGAGAGTTGCATCAGAGCCCAGGGGTGTTTCCAAGCTGGGGCCCTGGCTGCACCCAGACCTTCCCTGGGGCCTGTGGAGAGGGTTGTGTTGGTGTCACTGGGTACACATTTGGCATGGCATGCAGAAAGGGGATGAGCAGTCGGCAGCCCAGAGCACTGTCTGTGCAGGTGCTAGTCCAGGTGTGGACTCAGGGAGGGGATCCCAGGAAGTGAAGTCACTTCCCTGATAACCGACCCCAACGGAACTCGGAACCCCGGTCACCAGGCACCCACATTCTAGTGCGGTCCCGTATCAGGCTCACTTGGCCGGAGACATTCGATAGTGAAAGATGTTCTCTTGCTGCGTGCCCATTTTCCGGGGCTCTGGCTTCCAGAATCCCCGGGGTGAGGGACGTTTCACATGCTGCAGACACTGGCTCAACCCGCGCCCCCGACACCTCAGGGCCTTTGCCAGGAGGTGCCGGAAGGTAATACCGAGCGACCTAGGCCAGGCCAGGCCACCTCTCCGAGCCATCCCTGGGCAGCCCCATTCCCCCAGTTTCAGGGAAAGAGGGGTATGTGGGGGAGGTCCCGCCCTGGGCTGGAGGAGGTTGCAGGGCAGTGGATACCCTGGTGATGCCTTCATGTTCACACCGATGCCACGGGGGGGTGGGGGGGGCAGGGTGGAAAGAGGATTCCCGAGGTGCCTCTCACCAGGGCCAGAGTGAATCCAAGGCCCTCGAGCTGTGTCACTTTTCTCTCCATGGTGGAGCTGCGTGCATCCTGGGGTGTGGTGTGTCTGGAAGGGAGTCCCCTGGGGCTGAGGACCAGCCAAGGCAGCCAGACAGACCTCTGAGGCCTCCCGCCTGGCTGCCGGGCACTGTCTTTACAGAGCTCCACACAGGAGACGGGGCAGGAGCTGAACGATGGGATCCCCTGCCCCACCTCCTTGAAGGACAGGAAGGAGTCCCCTACTGCCAACAAAGTCCAGCGCTGGCTCAGGGTGAGTGGAGGTGCCGGAGGGACCCAGCACCCAGGGCACCGATGCGGCACAAAGGGACCCAGATCCCAGAAACCAGCCTCTGGGCTCCTCGGGGCTCCGTCCTAGACTCCTGCTCCCATGTGAACCCGGATCCCCATCCCCTCCCCAAACCAGCCCTCAGGGCCCTGCCACGGCCTTGGCCCGATGCACAGTCCCTATCCACATATCTGTACGAATATCAGAAAAGCGACCTTAAACCACCTCTCATCCCTTGCTCGAGATCCTGGTGAGTTGGGAGACTTTTCCCCAAAGGGGCATGGGGCTCACGGTACTATGCCTATTGCTCTGCCCTTTGGTTGTAAAGGAGCACATCCCTGGGGCCCCTCCAGGGTCCGGAGCAGGCGCCTCCTTGTGCTGCACAACATTCCAGAAGGCCCATCAGTTACCGCAGCCATTGAGCCCTTCACAGATGCAGGACGTTCATGTGATTCCCTTCTGTTGCCACCTCACAGTGCTGCACGGAACATCCTACGTACCCTAAAATGCTGAGCACCCCCACCCATGAAACAGTCTCTGTGTTCTCAAGCGTGGGATACATCGTCAGAAATCACAGGGACGATGCCCTTAGTGCAGGGAGAGGCTGTCAATACTCAGCTAACGATCTGACCTGAGATACCAACGTCCATTCACACACCCCCCACCTCACATCCTCCTATTGTTGCCATTCTCCCTTTTCCCTAAAAGGATTGCATGAGGTATTTTTTTTGAGACACAGACAGAGATAGAGACAGAGACAGAGACGGAGGTGGGAGACACAGAGGCAGAGACAGGATCCTCAAGCAGACCCCGCCCTAAGTGCGAAGCCTGAGGATGGACTCGATCTCAGGACGCGCGCATCATGACCTCAGCCGAAACCAAGAGGCGGACCCCGAACCCACGGAACCAGCCAGGCACCTTGCTCCTTTTGTCTACTGTGGGCCCTCCTGTCCCACCTCTTTGCCTACGTCACCGAGAGCCTGGGGGTTTGCTCTGGGCTCCAACCCCCAACCCTCCTGGTGACTGCAGTGAAGACCGCATGTCTCCCCTGTCCCACCTCAGGCTAGAAAGGCCTCAACCGGGAAGAGCAATGGGACCTGCGTGGTGTGGCCCCAACGGGCAGAGCTGCTGAAGAAGCGAGTAGAACACCTGCTGCCCGCCTTCCTAGCCAGAGACCTCAGCTACGTCTCCACGTTCCTGGCCACATACAGAGCTTTTGCTACCACCCAGGAGGTGCTGGACCAGCTGTTGACAAGGTGAGCACCCTGCCCCTCCACAGCCCAGTGGGATTTGCCCACCTCGTGCTTGGGAGTCTGGGGAATGCCACCCAACTTCCCGGAGCCTCAGTTGGCTCCTCGGACTGGGGCAGAGTTATTACAGGGACCCAGTGGGGTCCTGTAGGCTAAGGACACCTGGGTGCCTGGCCCTGTGGAAAGGTCCGCTACAGGGGCTGTGGTCGTGCTCGTGGACCATCGTCCCGCTCCCCATGAAGAAGCCTCTGCCTCAGCCCTCACCGTCACCACGGTCTTGAGCTGGGCTCTTTTCCCCTTGGAAAAGGACATCTGACACTCCATCTGGGCTCTGTGTCCTGGGTGAGACCAGAGCAGGCATGCCCGGGGATGAGCAGGGGGCCCCAGGCCCACTCAGCTCTCTGGGATGGGGCTGGTGGGGGCCCTGCCATTCATCGAGCATAAAGGATGGATGCCCTTCTAGGTGCAGACCTGCAGACGCTTCCCTGGGCGCTGACTGTGATCCCACGCACACAGCAGACAGCACCCGGGAGCACCCCAGGGCTCCATTCTAGTCGGCAGTCAGACAGTGACACTAGATATGATGAGAGGGAGGGTTCACAGGACATTTCATGCGATCCCCCCACCACCCCTCCGGCCTCCTCTAGCTACGGATGCGTCCTCTCTTCCTGGGACGAGATCGGCGGAGCCCAGGAGCAGCGGGGCATGTGAGTGAGCTTTGGCTAATGCACAGGGCCCTTCCTTCTTTGAGAGGGCAGCGACGGGACTGTGATCTGGGGGCTGCTGGACCCTCATCCCACACATCTGCAATTCCTGTTGGAGGGTCCAGGTCTCAGGGCTTCTTCTGCAGAAGAGGAAAGGGGTCCTGGAGAGCCCTGGGTGGGGTGTGGGCACTGTGGGAGAGCAGAGGGGGCTGGAGGGCAGCCTCAGCCCCTAACAGTGTCATTCCCCATCACCGCCGCCTCCCAGCCCTGTCTCTACCCCAATCCTGGGACCCAGAACAAAGGGCATGGCTTCCACACATCTGGTGGAACGTCGACACTGGGTGCTCAGCAGGTACTCAGAGGAGACCCAGGGAGGGCTCGGGGACTGGACGTCCCCCACCCAGTGGGAGATTGGTGTCCACGGAAGGACACCCTCTCCTGGCACCTACTGAACGAGGCAGCACGTAGGCACAGGAGGGGAAGTGGGAGGTATCGGGAGGGTCCTGGGAAGGCCAGGGATGGGACAGAGTCCCTTTGCTCCCTCCTTGGTTGGATAGACACAGAGCACTAGTGTACACTGAGGGCAATGACCACGCCAGACACGCCACCCCTCCCTGCCCACGTGCAGTGGAAGTCACGCGGCAAGTGGGCCGGGAGACTGAGCAGGGCGTCCAGTTTCCACGACGAGGACAGAAATGGTCACACCAGGGGTCAAGGGCTCCCACTCACAGAGGCTTTGGGCCAGCCCCTCCTCAGTGACCAGGTCTGCCTCAGGCAGGACTGCCACATCACAGGTGGACATGGAGTAGGAATGGGCTCTGACAGCCAGGAGCCGGGGACCCAGGGGCCCAGGTTCCCACAGGGGTTCCCTGGGGCATCCGTGTGGGAGGTGCCCCGTCCTCTGACACCTCTGCCCACCTGTCTGTCCCCAGGGCCATCTCCTCCATCCTGGGCACCTGGCTGGGCCACTACCCTGAAGATTTCTTCCAGCCCCCAGAATTTCCCTGCCTAAAGACACTACTGGCGTACGCAAGGCTCAATGTGCCAGGCTCAGACCTGGAGCAACGTGCCTGGCTCCTCCTCTCTCGGCTGCGACATCTCGAGCCCGCTGGGCCAGAGGCTGGGGGTGAGGAGGACTGGGGGTGACTGATGGAGGCCTGTGGAGGGGAGAGAATGGGCCACACAGAGCAAGCCTCCGCAGACTGCAGTGTGGCTGGGAGCAAGGAGTGGTCTCAGATCACTGTCCCCATGGGCTACAATATGGGGAGACCACCCAGGGACGGGTTCTTAGACTCAGACAATATTGAGTGGTGGGCAAAGTTGCCTTCATTTGGAAGGGACATGGAAAGACAATCATGATGACCACACTTTCTCTTCTTGGAGCCACAGCAGCAGCCCCAGAGCGAGATCCGGAACCGTGCCGAAAGCTAGTCCCAGCTCCCACTGTGCTGCCTGCTGCAGCTTCAGAGCCTGAGCTGGAAAACCCCATCACTGCTGCTGGAGCTCAGCAACTCAAAAGAGCAGGGACGTCACCTGCCGTGTCGGGCCCAGTGCAGCTGGTGGTCAGAGCTCTGATCCACCGTGAGGATGTGCAAGAGTCACCTGCGCCTTTGGAAAGCCAGGAGCCAGAGCAGGCCCCAGCACTAGCTAGAGAGGTCCCTGAAGGGCCCCTGATGCCACCTGCCCTGTCGGAGTCGGCGCAGGACAGACTCACAGCTCTAAGTCCCTGTCAGAAGCTCCAAGAGCCACCTGTGCCCTTGGCAGCCCCAGAGCCAAAGCAGGCTCCAGTCCTAGCTATGGAGGTCCCTGAAGAGCCCCTTAGGCCACATGCCATGTCAGAGCCAGCGGAGGATATACTCACAGCTCTGACTCTCTGTCAGGAGCTAGAAGAGTCACCTGCAGCTTTGGAAAGCCAGGAGCCCGAGCAGG
Source organism: Ursus americanus (assembly GCF_024610735.1). Classification (NCBI taxonomy): domain Eukaryota; kingdom Metazoa; phylum Chordata; class Mammalia; order Carnivora; family Ursidae; genus Ursus; species Ursus americanus. The sequence goes on along the minus strand of NW_028273729.1, from coordinate 252,313 downwards.
CTCCAGCAACCACCTCTCTCAGTGGAGCAACCGGCCTCGGCCCCGGAGCAGCAGTTCCTGCTCGCTGAATCCCCAAAGGATGGCTTCCCCTCCCCTGTCCTTCCAGTGTTTCTAATTTTTGCGTTGTTCATGCACCTATTTCATTGCTTAATATATTCTGGTCTATAAATAAAGGACAAATTGAGTTTTCATGGAATTTTACTCTGATCCTTTTACATTGTACTTCCAGGTGTCATTAGGTACAGAGTGTTTCACAGCCTTGTCCTTCTACAGTATTTCCCTCCCAGAGACTCCCGTGCCACTCGTCAGATACTGTTCATTCCCTCAGCCCAGTCCCTGCAGCCACGGCTCCCCTCTCCGCCTCTGTGAGTTGCTTCTTCTGGGTTTTCATGTGTGTGGGATCAGACAGTGTGCCCTTTTTGTATCTAGCTACGTAACCTATGAGTGATTCATATTTTTTTTTCAGGTTTTTTTCTCTTAAAAAACAAACAAAACCAAAAACAGAAACAAACAAACAAACAAAAAAACCCCATTTTACTACAAAGGAATATTCCTGATACAATACTGCGCATGTGAAGCCCCAAAATGAAATGTTTTCATGATCTGGGATAGGCTTCCCTTTTGTAAGTGTGACCCAAGAGCCAGAAATATCTGGGTTCATGAGACACCTTCAAAATCTTTCATTTTCCTGGATAGGCCAGGTTTCAATGATTCTAATGTGCATATTAGAAAAATATTAAGACTGCATATTAAATCTTCCTCTTTATTACAAACATATCAGGTAATTAAAAAGTTCTCTAAGGTTTTAGCCAGATTACGTTTTGTTAGTAAAATAGTGATGTAAATATGAAGAAAGGAAGACACATTCCTTCTACCTTCTATCACGATAGCCCATAACACATGGCGGCCCTCTTCCAGTCCTTTCCCTTGGAGTGTATGGGTGAGTGTGTGGGGGGAGGGGGTTTGCCTGTGTGTGGGATAGGGTGGGGCAGGGAGGGTTCCACAGCTGGGCTCTTGTGCGGCCTGAGGTCCCCACAGGGGACAGGCACTGCTCCTCCTGTCCCCTTCTGCATTCTCAGGGGCTACGCATCATTTACTCAGCAGCACCACCTGCCGAACAATTGAGACATCTCCAATTCTTGGAGTCTCATCCTTAAAGTGAAGAGTACAATGTGCCCTAAATCTCTTTTGCTTTAGGACTGTTTCCTAAAAGCACAATTTCTGGAACACACTTTAGTCCCATTGTGGGAGTATTGGCTTCAGGGTCCTCTACCTATACTCTCTTTCTTTCCGTGGAGCCTTGCTCGGGAAAGGAGGGTCCCCGGAGACTAGAGATGAACCCTGAAATCATGAGGAAGACAAGCCCACAGTGAGGCCATCAGGCTACCTGGGCGGGACCCGTGGAGCAGGGAAGAGCCTCTCCATACCGCCCTCACGGATCCTCCCTCCACAAGCATCCCTGCCCCACCACACACACACACACACACACACACACACACACACACACACACACACACGTCCTGGAACACCCCTCATCCAGACCCCATCCCGGGACACACCCCAGCCACTCCAGCCCCTCCTGCTCTAGAACTCAGCTTCTAAGTAGAGCAACCGGGTCCTGCTTCCAGGCCAGCAGAGGGGCGTCGGCCAGGCCACACTTGTCTGCTTGCTCCGGGTCCATCCTTTTTGGGCCTTGTCCTCCCAGGAAGGAACCAAGCTCTCATGGCAGCTCAGGTCAGTGAGTCACAGACATGACCTGAATGTGTTCATCCATATGTCCACTAGGTGGCAACAGCAAGAACTGCTTGAACCTCTGTGAACAGGGGGGACCTTTACTGAGGAGGGAAGAGAAGGCTAGCTGAGGACAAAGCCGGAATTGACACCCCCCACACACCCCCACCATGGGGTGTACGTGACATTCCTCAGGCACTCCTGGCTGCCCTAAAGGGCAAAGAAATAGTTAACCTATAGACACCACAATCCTGCAAGACTTAAGTCTCCCTCAGTTTCCCAATGTCTTAGCAGTTTACAAGAACCAAGCATTTCTATCAATAACTTAGCTTCCTGAAGGGAAAGTAGATACAATGAAATGTCCTTATACTCTGCAGCCTCCAGGAATTTCCCAACCGTCTTAATGTTCATGCCTTGCTAGAGGGCAAAACCACCTTCCCGAGACAATGGCAAGGCCTCTGTACCTTGTGAGTCTTCTTTCACATATGCAAGTATTATCTCAACCTCCCTTTTTCCTTACCTTCTCCCAACCCCATAGTCTACCATCAGCCACCCCTCACAAGCCAGGGCAGCATCTCTTTCTGCCATGGGTCCTGTCATAAACCACCAATTTTGCACCAAAGACGTCTCAAGAATTCTTTCCTGGTCGTCGGCTCCAGATTCCACCCCCACTGAACCTCACCTGTATTCCACAACCTCCTCATTTCCAAAGCACACTGGGTGCTCATGGAAGCTGCAGGATGGACAGAGCCTCAACCGGCAGCTTTTGCACTGGGCATAGCCCCTCCACACCCCTCAGGCTCCTCCAGCAGTGACCCCCTGCCCCTGCCAGCCCCAATTCTTGATAACCCTGCAGTTCAGTTGTTGTGAGAGCGGTGCCTACGCTTCCTGCTCCAGACACAAGTGAGGAGAAGGGAGAGATCCCTCTCCTTGCACAAAGTCGGTTGACGGGGAGTCCACTTGATCGGAAGCTCTCCACCTGGGAGCCCTGCAAAGGACAGAAACGCTGTGACCCTCCGCCTTCCCCAAGGAGCTTTGGTGTGGGGAGCACCGCAGAAGTCTACAGAACTTGGTGCACAACAGCATCACAGCTCTGCGCCTACAGATGAGGGCGGCCGTTTTTATTCTCACCCTTTCAAGAGGCAGGGAAAGCCCTCTGTGAACACAAGGCACACAGAGCAACCAGCTGACCCTGAGCCCCACCGGGCCCCCTGGCAAGGGGCAGTGCATCCCCGTCCAGGCAAAAACACCTGAGAATCAGCGCACTAGGCCCCCGCCCCCCGAAAACGAGGTGAAAGAACAAGTGAACAGCAAGTTTACAGACCAAAGAGGATGGTCAAACTCCAGCGCTAGGGGAAAATAGCACCTAGAGCTTGAGGCTTTTTCTCATGATTCATTTCTCTCTCCATTCAAAATTTTCCATTTATTTTTTTCCCTCTTTTTTTCCCTTTCCAACTACTTTTTTTTTTAATTTTAGCAACTCTTCATTTTTCAATCTTTTCTGAACTGTCATTTTTTACATGGACATTTTATACATATATTCTTCATTTTTGTTTTCTTGTTTTTTTTAAAGAGAGTCTTTTTTTTTATATACATTTTATTTATTAATTCGACAGAGATAGAGACAGCCAGCGAGAGAGGGAACACAAGCAGGGGGAGTGGGAGAGGAAGAAGCAGGCTCATAGCAGAAGAGCCTGATGTGGGGCTCGATCCCAGATTGCCGGGATCACGCCCTGAGCCGAAGGCAGACGCTTAACCGCTGTGCCACCCAGGCGCTCCTATATTCCTCATTTTCGGATTCTTTTCGCTATATATATATGAGTTTGGCTTTCTTTACAATTTTGGGATTTAGTGACTTCCAACACACAGACCAAAAGACAATCGGGACCAAGTGGATCACCCAGTTTTGTCCACCCTGTGAGATCCCAATCTTTCTCTCCCCCATCCATTCTTCTCTGGGAAAAGTGACTAGAGGGAGGGATTCACAGCAAAAGAAAGAGCCAGGGGTAACACTCTCTGCCACTGATCTAATGCATACGGTTTTAAGTAAGATGTCAGAGCTGGAACTCAGGATGACAGTTACAAAGTTGCTAGCTGGGCTTGAAAAAAGGATAAATGACACGAGAGACTCTCATAGTGCAGAAATGAAATCGAATCAGGCCCACATTCAAAAGGCTCTAACTGAGATGCAGTCTACATTGGATGTGGATGCTCTAACGCCTAGGGTCAATGAGGCAGAAGACAGAGTCAGTGACACCAAAGACAAGCTGATGGAAAGGAAGGAAGCTGAGGAAAAGAGAGAAAGCCAACGAATGGACCATGGGTGGAGGAATCGAAAAATCAGTGATGCCACAAAAGGAAACAATATTGGAATTACTTCTGGCCCTGAGGGAGAAGACACAGAGGGACAGAAGATCTATCTGTGTGGATCGTAGCTGAGAACTTCCCTAATCTGGGAGGGAAACAGGCATTCAAGTCCAAGAGGTAGAGAGGACTCTTCCCCAAGGCCATAAGAATAGAGGAACACCCTAACATATACTAGTGACGTTTGCAATTTCAGACAGAAAGAGAAAATCCTGAAAGCAGCTCGAGACAAGAGGGTCTTCACCGACAGGGGTAAGCACATTAGACTAGCCACATACCTATCCACAGAGACCTGGCACACCAGAAAGGGCTGGCGTGATCGAGTCAGGGTACTAAATGAGAAAAACATGCAGCCAAGAATACTTTATCCAGCAAGGAGTCATTCCGAATAGGAGCAGAGATAAAGAGCTTCCAGGACAGAAAGAAACTCAAAGGATTTGGCCGCTAAACCACCCTGCAAGAAATAGGAAGGGGGATCCTGTAAGGGAAGAGAGACTCCAAGAGTAACACAGACCAGAAAGAAACAGAGACCATCTACACAATTAGGGACGTGACAGGTAATGCAATGGACTCATCTCCATCTGCTTTTTAGATTTTTTTCTTTAGCATTGGTCTTAAGCAATTTTATTAGGATGTAGGTTGATAAGGAGGGGTTTTTTCATGATCCTTATGTTTGGGGGTTTTGTTGGCTGGATTCCTGAATTCTTGAATCTATGGGTGTAGAGGGTTCATGCAATTCAGATAATAATCAGACATTACTTCTTCAAACATTTTTTTTTTCTGTACCTCAGCCAATTTCTTATCTACCAGGCCACTTGAAATTGCTACAAAGCTCACACCTACTCTAGTGTTTGTGTGCACGGCGTGGTTTGCACCCTTCCTTTTCTCTGCTTTATTCTGGACAACTGCTATGATCATGCATTCAAGTTCTCTCTCTGTCTCTCTCTCTCTCTTTTTGCTATGTAGTGTCTAACGTGAAAGAAAGCCCATCTACTACATTTTTCATCTTAGACGTGCTACTCTTCAGCTCCAGAAGTTGGGTTTTCCTTGTTTTCATATTTTCTATATCTCTGTTTCACTTCATCCTTTGTGTACATTCTTACGTATATAAAACCTCTTTCTAACAGTTGTTTGAAAGTGCATGTGCAATACTTCCATCCTCTTTTTCATTTCTGGGTAGGTTTCTATTGTTTAATCTTTCTCCTCAGTACGAGGTGAACTTTTCTCCTTCTTTGCATCCTGGTAATCTTTGGTTGGAAGGCAGGTATTGTGAATTTTAATGGTTAGATATTAACTATTGCTTATATTTCTACACATACTCTTGAGGATTGTTCTGATGGTGAGGGTCCTGGAGAACTATTTTATCCTTCCAGACTAGCTTTCCAAAGGTTTGTTAGGGGGTATCACAGTAGTCTTCAATATATTTTGCTATTGTTCTGTTGGTATTCTGAGCTCTCTTTGCAATGTCCCACGAATTACGAGGTTTTCCACTCTGCCTGCTGCTGGTAGCACAGACTTTTCCTGGTTGTGTGTGAAGGCTAGTGACATTTTCCTCTCTGCTTCCCCTGGGCTATTATTTTCCCCACACCACATACGTTCCTCACACAGGTGCCCTATTGAGGAATTCTATGAAAACTCAAAAGTGATCCTAGATGGCTTTCTGAGGTCCTCTTTCTCTGTGCAGCCCTCCTCAGTATTCTGTACTGTAAACCACAGCCATATCGACTTCTCCAAATTTCCATCTTGCTGTCTCCAACTCATGGAAATGGCTGAGCTGCGCCTGTATTCTTCATCCCTGACCCATAGACTAGAAACTAAATCTCTTTAGGCAGTTAAGTGAGGGAAATGCACAGTCCCCCATGTCTGTCTTCCCTCTTGCACTAGTCACTTCCCTGCATTGCCTGGAAATATATCGAAAGTGTTCTTTTGCCAGGGCGCCTGGGTGGCTCAGTTGCTTAAGCTTCTGACTCGTGATCTGGACTCAGGTCACGAATTCAGGGTCTTGGGATCAAGACCAGCATTGGGCATCACACTCAGCACAGAGTCGGCTTGAGATTCTGTCTCCCCTCTCCCTCTATCCTCCCCACCCCCCACACTCTGTCTCTCAAGCCAACACAGAAAATCTTTCAACGAAAATAAAGTCAGTTACGTAAGAGACGGCCTCTGCAACAAGGGGAAGACCCTAGCAGGGTCCGTGGCTTGCCCAGAATCACAGACTGGTAAGAAGGCAGAACCAGGCCTGCACCCAGCTCTCCGAGTGTCCTCAAAGGTGGGGCCATGGCTGAACCTAGCTACTCACTGGGAGCTCGGGAAGAGGTGGTGTTCTGGAACTGGCTGTAGACCTGGAGATGGTATGGGGGTGGGAAGAAGCATCGACATCCCAGGCAGGAGGCATCCCAGCACGTACCTGTCTGAGGAGGAGCCCAGGCCAGGGCAACCCACTGACGGCACCCCTGCCCACATGACACCCAGAGGAAAGGAGGGATGGCTCGTGACACACGACTGGCAGCGTCTAGGAGTAAGGGTGGGCTCAGCCCCTCTAAGCCAAGGCTCCAATAGCTTCTGCAGGGTTTGCCTTGGAAATTAGAAAGCCTAAGACCTGGGAAAGCTATTTCCCATCCACCCCTAGGTGGGACTGGGCCTGCACAATAGGAGTACTGGGGCACACACATGTGCACAGACACACACACAACACTAGGGACTGTGGGTGGGATCGGAGGAGCTACAGACTCAGAGAAGGTGAGAAAGGAAGAAAATGTGGTGGCAGGTATTCCCTACGTGCGACACCACTCCCCCAATTTCTTAGATGGTATCCCACCTATGCCTGTGGACTTCTGCAAGAAGTACACGCTGGAATAATCCCTATCGCACAGGCAAGACACAGACCATCCCTGACAGGCACAACGGCTTCTCCGGGGTCCAAAACAGGGAAGATGGAGAGTTGCATCAGAGCCCAGGGGTGTTTCCAAGCTGGGGCCCTGGCTGCACCCAGACCTTCCCTGGGGCCTGTGGAGAGGGTTGTGTTGGTGTCACTGGGTACACATTTGGCATGGCATGCAGAAAGGGGATGAGCAGTCGGCAGCCCAGAGCACTGTCTGTGCAGGTGCTAGTCCAGGTGTGGACTCAGGGAGGGGATCCCAGGAAGTGAAGTCACTTCCCTGATAACCGACCCCAACGGAACTCGGAACCCCGGTCACCAGGCACCCACATTCTAGTGCGGTCCCGTATCAGGCTCACTTGGCCGGAGACATTCGATAGTGAAAGATGTTCTCTTGCTGCGTGCCCATTTTCCGGGGCTCTGGCTTCCAGAATCCCCGGGGTGAGGGACGTTTCACATGCTGCAGACACTGGCTCAACCCGCGCCCCCGACACCTCAGGGCCTTTGCCAGGAGGTGCCGGAAGGTAATACCGAGCGACCTAGGCCAGGCCAGGCCACCTCTCCGAGCCATCCCTGGGCAGCCCCATTCCCCCAGTTTCAGGGAAAGAGGGGTATGTGGGGGAGGTCCCGCCCTGGGCTGGAGGAGGTTGCAGGGCAGTGGATACCCTGGTGATGCCTTCATGTTCACACCGATGCCACGGGGGGGTGGGGGGGGCAGGGTGGAAAGAGGATTCCCGAGGTGCCTCTCACCAGGGCCAGAGTGAATCCAAGGCCCTCGAGCTGTGTCACTTTTCTCTCCATGGTGGAGCTGCGTGCATCCTGGGGTGTGGTGTGTCTGGAAGGGAGTCCCCTGGGGCTGAGGACCAGCCAAGGCAGCCAGACAGACCTCTGAGGCCTCCCGCCTGGCTGCCGGGCACTGTCTTTACAGAGCTCCACACAGGAGACGGGGCAGGAGCTGAACGATGGGATCCCCTGCCCCACCTCCTTGAAGGACAGGAAGGAGTCCCCTACTGCCAACAAAGTCCAGCGCTGGCTCAGGGTGAGTGGAGGTGCCGGAGGGACCCAGCACCCAGGGCACCGATGCGGCACAAAGGGACCCAGATCCCAGAAACCAGCCTCTGGGCTCCTCGGGGCTCCGTCCTAGACTCCTGCTCCCATGTGAACCCGGATCCCCATCCCCTCCCCAAACCAGCCCTCAGGGCCCTGCCACGGCCTTGGCCCGATGCACAGTCCCTATCCACATATCTGTACGAATATCAGAAAAGCGACCTTAAACCACCTCTCATCCCTTGCTCGAGATCCTGGTGAGTTGGGAGACTTTTCCCCAAAGGGGCATGGGGCTCACGGTACTATGCCTATTGCTCTGCCCTTTGGTTGTAAAGGAGCACATCCCTGGGGCCCCTCCAGGGTCCGGAGCAGGCGCCTCCTTGTGCTGCACAACATTCCAGAAGGCCCATCAGTTACCGCAGCCATTGAGCCCTTCACAGATGCAGGACGTTCATGTGATTCCCTTCTGTTGCCACCTCACAGTGCTGCACGGAACATCCTACGTACCCTAAAATGCTGAGCACCCCCACCCATGAAACAGTCTCTGTGTTCTCAAGCGTGGGATACATCGTCAGAAATCACAGGGACGATGCCCTTAGTGCAGGGAGAGGCTGTCAATACTCAGCTAACGATCTGACCTGAGATACCAACGTCCATTCACACACCCCCCACCTCACATCCTCCTATTGTTGCCATTCTCCCTTTTCCCTAAAAGGATTGCATGAGGTATTTTTTTTGAGACACAGACAGAGATAGAGACAGAGACAGAGACGGGGGTGGGAGACACAGAGGCAGAGACAGGATCCTCAAGCAGACCCCGCCCTAAGTGCGAAGCCTGAGGATGGACTCGATCTCAGGACGCGCGCATCATGACCTCAGCCGAAACCAAGAGGCGGACCCCGAACCCACGGAACCAGCCAGGCACCTTGCTCCTTTTGTCTACTGTGGGCCCTCCTGTCCCACCTCTTTGCCTACGTCACCGAGAGCCTGGGGGTTTGCTCTGGGCTCCAACCCCCAACCCTCCTGGTGACTGCAGTGAAGACCGCATGTCTCCCCTGTCCCACCTCAGGCTAGAAAGGCCTCAACCGGGAAGAGCAATGGGACCTGCGTGGTGTGGCCCCAACGGGCAGAGCTGCTGAAGAAGCGAGTAGAACACCTGCTGCCCGCCTTCCTAGCCAGAGACCTCAGCTACGTCTCCACGTTCCTGGCCACATACAGAGCTTTTGCTACCACCCAGGAGGTGCTGGACCAGCTGTTGACAAGGTGAGCACCCTGCCCCTCCACAGCCCAGTGGGATTTGCCCACCTCGTGCTTGGGAGTCTGGGGAATGCCACCCAACTTCCCGGAGCCTCAGTTGGCTCCTCGGACTGGGGCAGAGTTATTACAGGGACCCAGTGGGGTCCTGTAGGCTAAGGACACCTGGGTGCCTGGCCCTGTGGAAAGGTCCGCTACAGGGGCTGTGGTCGTGCTCGTGGACCATCGTCCCGCTCCCCATGAAGAAGCCTCTGCCTCAGCCCTCACCGTCACCACGGTCTTGAGCTGGGCTCTTTTCCCCTTGGAAAAGGACATCTGACACTCCATCTGGGCTCTGTGTCCTGGGTGAGACCAGAGCAGGCATGCCCGGGGATGAGCAGGGGGCCCCAGGCCCACTCAGCTCTCTGGGATGGGGCTGGTGGGGGCCCTGCCATTCATCGAGCATAAAGGATGGATGCCCTTCTAGGTGCAGACCTGCAGACGCTTCCCTGGGCGCTGACTGTGATCCCACGCACACAGCAGACAGCACCCGGGAGCACCCCAGGGCTCCATTCTAGTCGGCAGTCAGACAGTGACACTAGATATGATGAGAGGGAGGGTTCACAGGACATTTCATGCGATCCCCCCACCACCCCTCCGGCCTCCTCTAGCTACGGATGCGTCCTCTCTTCCTGGGACGAGATCGGCGGAGCCCAGGAGCAGCGGGGCATGTGAGTGAGCTCTGGCTAATGCACAGGGCCCTTCCTTCTTTGAGAGGGCAGCGACGGGACTGTGATCTGGGGGCTGCTGGACCCTCATCCCACACATCTGCAATTCCTGTTGGAGGGTCCAGGTCTCAGGGCTTCTTCTGCAGAAGAGGAAAGGGGTCCTGGAGAGCCCTGGGTGGGGTGTGGGCACTGTGGGAGAGCAGAGGGGGCTGGAGGGCAGCCTCAGCCCCTAACAGTGTCATTCCCCATCACCGCCGCCTCCCAGCCCTGTCTCTACCCCAATCCTGGGACCCAGAACAAAGGGCATGGCTTCCACACATCTGGTGGAACGTCGACACTGGGTGCTCAGCAGGTACTCAGAGGAGACCCAGGGAGGGCTCGGGGACTGGACGTCCCCCACCCAGTGGGAGATTGGTGTCCACGGAAAGACACCCTCTCCTGGCACCTACTGAACGAGGCAGCACGTAGGCACAGGAGGGGAAGTGGGAGGTATCGGGAGGGTCCTGGGAAGGCCAGGGATGGGATAGAGTCCCTTTGCTCCCTCCTTGGTTGGATAGACACAGAGCACTAGTGTGCACTGAGGGCAATGACCATGCCAGACACGCCACCCCTCCCTGCCCACGTGCAGTGGAAGTCACGCGGCAAGTGGGCCGGGAGACTGAGCAGGGCGTCCAGTTTCCACGACGAGGACAGAAATGGTCACACCAGGGGTCAAGGGCTCCCACTCACAGAGGCTTTGGGCCAGCCCCTCCTCAGTGACCAGGTCTGCCTCAGGCAGGACTGCCACATCACAGGTGGACATGGAGTAGGAATGGGCTCTGACAGCCAGGAGCCGGGGACCCAGGGGCCCAGGTTCCCACAGGGGTTCCCTGGGGCATCCGTGTGGGAGGTGCCCCGTCCTCTGACTCCTCTGCCCACCTGTCTGTCCCCAGGGCCATCTCCTCCATCCTGGGCACCTGGCTGGGCCACTACCCTGAAGATTTCTTCCAGCCCCCAGAATTTCCCTGCCTAAAGACACTACTGGCGTACGCAAGGCTCAATGTGCCAGGCTCAGACCTGGAGCAACGTGCCTGGCTCCTCCTCTCTCGGCTGCGACATCTCGAGCCCGCTGGGCCAGAGGCTGGGGGTGAGGAGGACTGGGGGTGACTGATGGAGGCCTGTGGAGGGGAGAGAATGGGCCACACAGAGCAAGCCTCCGCAGACTGCAGTGTGGCTGGGAGCAAGGAGTGGTCTCAGATCACTGTCCCCATGGGCTACAATATGGGGAGACCACCCAGGGACGGGTTCTTAGACTCAGACAATATTGAGTGGTGGGCAAAGTTGCCTTCATTTGGAAGGGACATGGAAAGACAATCATGATGACCACACTTTCTCTTCTTGGAGCCACAGCAGCGGCCCCAGAGCGAGATCCGGAACCGTGCCGAAAGCTAGTCCCAGCTCCCACTGTGCTGCCTGCTGCAGCTTCAGAGCCTGAGCTGGAAAACCCCATCACTGCTGCTGGAGCTCAGCAACTCAAAAGAGCAGGGACGTCACCTGCCGTGTCGGGCCCAGTGCAGCTGGTGGTCAGAGCTCTGATCCACCGTGAGGATGTGCAAGAGTCACCTGCGCCTTTGGAAAGCCAGGAGCCAGAGCAGGCCCCAGCACTAGCTAGAGAGGTCCCTGAAGGGCCCCTGATGCCACCTGCCCTGTCGGAGTCGGCGCAGGACAGACTCACAGCTCTAAGTCCCTGTCAGAAGCTCCAAGAGCCACCTGTGCCCTTGGCAGCCCCAGAGCCAAAGCAGGCTCCAGTCCTAGCTATGGAGGTCCCTGAAGAGCCCCTTAGGCCACATGCCATGTCAGAGCCAGCGGAGGATATACTCACAGCTCTGACTCTCTGTCAGGAGCTAGAAGAGTCACCTGCAGCTTTGGAAAGCCAGGAGCCCGAGCAGGCTCCAGCAACCACCTCTCTCAGTGGAGCAACCGGCCTCGGCCCCGGAGCAGCAGTTCCTGCTCGCTGAATCCCCAAAGGATGGCTTCCCCTCCCCTGTCCTTCCAGTGTTTCTAATTTTTGCGTTGTTCATGCACCTATTTCATTGCTTAATATATTCTGGTCTATAAATAAAGGACAAATTGAGTTTTCATGGAATTTTACTCTGATCCTTTTACATTGTACTTCCAGGTGTCATTAGGTACAGAGTGTTTCACAGCCTTGTCCTTCTACAGTATTTCCCTCCCAGAGACTCCCGTGCCACTCGTCAGATACTGTTCATTCCCTCAGCCCAGTCCCTGCAGCCACGGCTCCCCTCTCCGCCTCTGTGAGTTGCTTCTTCTGGGTTTTCATGTGTGTGGGATCAGACAGTGTGCCCTTTTTGTATCTAGCTACGTAACCTATGAGTGATTCATATTTTTTTTTCAGGTTTTTTTCTCTTAAAAAACAAAACCAAAAACAGAAACAAACAAACAAAAAAAAAAAACCCATTTTACTACAAAGGAATATTCCTGATACAATACTGCGCATGTGAAGCCCCAAAATGAAATGTTTTCATGATCTGGGATAGGCTTCCCTTTTGTAAGTGTGACCCAAGAGCCAGAAATATCTGGGTTCATGAGACACCTTCAAAATCTTTCATTTTCCTGGATAGGCCAGGTTTCAATGATTCTAATGTGCATATTAGAAAAATATTAAGACTGCATATTAAATCTTCCTCTTTATTACAAACATATCAGGTAATTAAAAAGTTCTCTAAGGTTTTAGCCAGATTACATTTTGTTAGTAAAATAGTGATGTAAATATGAAGAAAGGAAGACACATTCCTTCTACCTTCTATCACGATAGCCCATAACACATGGCGGCCCTCTTCCAGTCCTTTCCCTTGGAGTGTATGGGTGAGTGTGTGGGGGGAGGGGGTTTGCCTGTGTGTGGGATAGGGTGGGGCAGGGAGGGTTCCACAGCTGGGCTCTTGTGCGGCCTGAGGTCCCCACAGGGGACAGGCACTGCTCCTCCTGTCCCCTTCTGCATTCTCAGGGGCTACACATCATTTACTCAGCAGCACCACCTGCCGAACAATTGAGACATCTCCAATTCTTGGAGTCTCATCCTTAAAGTGAAGAGTACAATGTGCCCTAAATCTCTTTTGCTTTAGGACTGTTTCCTAAAAGCACAATTTCTGGAACACACTTTAGTCCCATTGTGGGAGTATTGGCTTCAGGGTCCTCTACCTATACTCTCTTTCTTTCCGTGGAGCCTTGCTCGGGAAAGGAGGGTCCCCGGAGACTAGAGATGAACCCTGAAATCATGAGGAAGACAAGCCCACAGTGAGGCCATCAGGCTACCTGGGCGGGACCCGTGGAGCAGGGAAGAGCCTCTCCATACCGCCCTCACGGATCCTCCCTCCACAAGCATCCCTGCCCCACCACACACACACACACACACACACACACACACACACACACACACACCCGTCCTGGAACACCCCTCATCCAGACCCCATCCCGGGACACACCCCAGCCACTCCAGCCCCTCCTGCTCTAGAACTCAGCTTCTAAGTAGAGCAACCGGGTCCTGCTTCCAGGCCAGCAGAGGGGCGTCGGCCAGGCCACACTTGTCTGCTTGCTCCGGGTCCATCCTTTTTGGGCCTTGTCCTCCCAGGAAGGAACCAAGCTCTCATGGCAGCTCAGGTCAGTGAGTCACAGACATGACCTGAATGTGTTCATCCATATGTCCACTAGGTGGCAACAGCAAGAACTGCTTGAACCTCTGTGAACAGGGGGGACCTTTACTGAGGAGGGAAGAGAAGGCTAGCTGAGGACAAAGCCGGAATTGACACACACCCACCATGGGGTGTCCGTGACATTCCTCAGGCACTCCTGGCTGCCCTAAAGGGCAAAGAAATAGTTAACCTATAGACACCACAATCCTGCAAGACTTAAGTCTCCCTCAGTTTCCCAATGTCTTAGCAGTTTACAAGAACCAAGCATTTCTATCAATAACTTAGCTTCCTGAAGGGAAAGTAGATACAATGAAATGTCCTTATACTCTGCAGCCTCCAGGAAGTTCCCAACCGTCTTAATGTTCATGCCTTGCTAGAGGGCAAAACCACCTTCCCGAGACAATGGCAAGGCCTCTGTACCTTGTGAGTCTTCTTTCACATATGCAAGTATTATCTCAACCTCCCTTTTTCCTTACCTTCTCCCAACCCCATAGTCTACCATCAGCCACCCCTCACAAGCCAGGGCAGCATCTCTTTCTGCCATGGGTCCTGTCATAAACCACCAATTTTGCACCAAAGACGTCTCAAGAATTCTTTCCTGGTCGTCGGCTCCAGATTCCACCCCCACTGAACCTCACCTGTATTCCACAACCTCCTCATTTCCAAAGCACACTGGGTGCTCATGGAAGCTGCAAGATGGACAGAGCCTCAACCGGCAGCTTTGGCACTGGGCATAGCCCCTCCACACCCCTCAGGCTCCTCCAGCAGTGACCCCCTGCCCCTGCCAGCCCCAATTCTTGATAACCCTGCAGTTCAGTTGTTGTGAGAGCGGTGCCTACGCTTCCTGCTCCAGACACAAGTGAGGAGAAGAGAGAGATCCCTCTCCTTGCACAAAGTCGGTTGACGGGGAGTCCACTTGATCGGAAGCTCTCCACCTGGGAGCCCTGCAAAGGACAGAAACGCTGTGACCCTCCGCCTTCCCCAAGGAGCTTTGGTGTGGGGAGCACCGCAGAAGTCTACAGAACTTGGTGAACAACAGCATCACACCTCTGCGCCTACAGATGAGGGCGGCCATTTTTATTCTCACCCTTTCAAGAGGCAGGGAAAGCCCTCTGGGAACACAAGGCACACAGAGCAACCAGCTGACCCTGAGCCCCACCGGGCCCCCTGGCAAGGGGCAGTGCATCCCCGTCCAGGCAAAAACACCTGAGAATCAGCGCACTAGGCCCCCGCCCCCCGAAAACGAGGTGAAAGAACAAGTGAACAGCAAGTTTACAGACCAAAGAGAATGGCCAAACTCCAGCGCTAGGGGAAAATAGCACCTAGAGCTTGAGGCTTTTTCTCATGATTCATTTCTCTCTCCATTCAAAATTTTCCATTTATTTTTTTCCCTCTTTTTTTCCCTTTCCAACTACTTTTTTTTTAATTTTAGCAACTCTTCATTTTTCAATCTTTTCTGAACTGTCATTTTTTACATGGACATTTTATACATATATTCTTCATTTTTGTTTTCTTGTTTTTTTTTAAAGAGAGTCTTTTTTTTTATATATACATTTTATTTATTAATTCGACAGAGATAGAGACAGCCAGCGAGAGAGGGAACACAAGCAGGGGGAGTGGGAGAGGAAGAAGCAGGTTCATAGCAGAAGAGCCTGATGTGGGGCTCGATCCCAGATTGCCGGGATCACGCCCTGAGCCGAAGGCAGACGCTTAACCGCTGTGCCACCCAGGCGCTCCTATATTCCTCATTTTCGGATTCCTTTCGCTATATATATATGAGTTTGGCTTTCTTTACAATTTTGGGATTTAGTGACTTCCAACACACAGACCAAAAGACAATCGGGACCAAGTGGATCACCCAGTTTTGTCCACCCTGTGAGATCCCAATCTCTCTCTCCCCCATCCATTCTTCTCTGGGAAAAGTGACTAGAGGGAGGGATTCACAGCAAAAGAAAGAGCCAGGGGTAACACTCTGCCACTGATCTAATGCATACGGTTTTAAGTAAGATGTCAGAGCTGGAACTCAGGATGACAGTTACAAAGTTGCTAGCTGGGCTTGAAAAAAGGATAAATGACACGAGAGACTCTCATAGTGCAGAAATGAAATCGAATCAGGCCCACATTCAAAAGGCTCTAACTGAGATGCAGTCTACATTGGATGTGGATGCTCTAACGCCTAGGGTCAATGAGGCAGAAGACAGAGTCAGTGACACCAAAGACAAGCTGATGGAAAGGAAGGAAGCTGAGGAAAAGAGAGAAAGCCAACGAATGGACCATGGGTGGAGGAATCGAAAAATCAGTGATGCCACAAAAGGAAACAATATTGGAATTACTTCTGGCCCTGAGGGAGAAGACACAGAGGGACAGAAGATCTATCTGTGTGGATCGTAGCTGAGAACTTCCCTAATCTGGGAGGGAAACAGGCATTCAAGTCCAAGAGGTAGAGAGGACTCTTCCCCAAGGCCATAAGAATAGAGGAACACCCTAACATATACTAGTGACGTTTGCAATTTCAGACAGAAAGAGAAAATCCTGAAAGCAGCTCGAGACAAGAGGGTCTTCACCGACAGGGGTAAGCACATTAGACTAGCCACATACCTATCCACAGAGACCTGGCACACCAGAAAGGGCTGGCGTGATCGAGTCAGGGTACTAAATGAGAAAAACATGCAGCCAAGAATACTTTATCCAGCAAGGAGTCATTCCGAATAGGAGCAGAGATAAAGAGCTTCCAGGACAGAAAGAAACTCAAAGGATTTGGCCGCTAAACCACCCTGCAAGAAATAGGAAGGGGGATCCTGTAAGGGAAGAGAGACTCCAAGAGTAACACAGACCAGAAAGAAACAGAGACCATCTACACAATTAGGGACGTGACAGGTAATGCAATGGACTCATCTCCATCTGCTTTTTAGATTTTTTTCTTTAGCATTGGTCTTAAGCAATTTTATTAGGATGTAGGTTGATAAGGAGGGGTTTTTTCATGATCCTTATGTTTGGGGGTTTTGTTGGCTGGATTCCTGAATTCTTGAATCTATGGGTGTAGAGGGTTCATGCAATTCAGATAATAATCAGACATTACTTCTTCAAACATTTTTTTTTTCTGTACCTCAGCCAATTTCTTATCTACCAGGCCACTTGAAATTGCTACAAAGCTCACACCTACTCTAGTGTTTGTGTGCACGGCGTGGTTTGCACCCTTCCTTTTCTCTGCTTTATTCTGGACAACTGCTATGATCATGCATTCAAGTTCTCGGTCTCTCTCTCTCTCTCTTTTTGCTATGTAGTGTCTAACGTGAAAGAAAGCCCATCTACTACATTTTTCATCTTAGACGTGCTACTCTTCAGCTCCAGAAGTTGGGTTTTCCTTGTTTTCATATTTTCTATATCTCTGTTTCACTTCATCCTTTGTGTACATTCTTACGTATATAAAACCTCTTTCTAACTGTTGTTTGAAAGTGCATGTGCAATACTTCCATCCTCTTTTTCATTTCTGGGTAGGTTTCTATTGTTTAATCTTTCTCCTCAGTACGAGGTGAACTTTTCTCCTTCTTTGCATCCTGGTAATCTTTGGTTGGAAGGCAGGTATTGTGAATTTTAATGGTTAGATATTAACTATTGCTTATATTTCTACACATACTCTTGAGGATTGTTCTGATGGTGAGGGTCCTGGAGAACTATTTTATCCTTCCAGACTAGCTTTCCAAAGGTTTGTTAGGGGGTATCACAGTAGTCTTCAATATATTTTGCTATTGTTCTGTTGGTATTCTGAGCTCTCTTTGCAATGTCCCACGAATTACGAGGTTTTCCACTCTGCCTGCTGCTGGTAGCACAGACTTTTCCTGGTTGTGTGTGAAGGCTAGTGACATTTTCCTCTCTGCTTCCCCTGGGCTATTATTTTCCCCACACCACATACGTTCCTCACACAGGTGCCCTATTGAGGAATTCTATGAAAACTCAAAAGTGATCCTAGATGGCTTTCTGAGGTCCTCTTTCTCTGTGCAGCTCTCCTCAGTATTCTGTACTGTAAACCACAGCCATATCGACTTCTCCAAATTTCCATCTTGCTGTCTCCAACTCATGGAAATGGCTGAGCTTCGCCTGTATTCTTCATCCCTGACCCATAGACTAGAAACTAAATCTCTTTAGGCAGTTAAGTGAGGGAAATGCACAGTCCCCCATGTCTGTCTTCCCTCTTGCACTAGTCACTTCCCTGCATTGCCTGGAAATATATCGAAAGTGTTCTTTTGCCAGGGCGCCTGGGTGGCTCAGTTGCTTAAGCTTCTGACTCGTGATCTGGACTCAGGTCACGAATTCAGGGTCTTGGGATCAAGACCAGCATTGGGCATCACACTCAGCACAGAGTCGGCTTGAGATTCTGTCTCCCCTCTCCCTCTATCCTCCCCACCCCCCACACTCTGTCTCTCAAGCCAACACAGAAAATCTTTCAACGAAAATAAAGTCAGTTACGTAAGAGACGGCCTCTGCAACAAGGGGAAGACCCTAGCAGGGTCCGTGGCTTGCCCAGAATCACAGACTGGTAAGAAGGCAGAACCAGGCCTGAACCCAGCTCTCCGAGTGTCCTCAAAGGTGGGGCCATGGCTGAACCTAGCTACTCACTGGGAGCTTGGGAAGAGGTGGTGTTCTGGAACTGGCTGTAGACCTGGAGATGGTATGGGGGTGGGAAGAAGCATCGACATCCCAGGCAGGAGGCATCCCAGCACGTACCTGTCTGAGGAGGAGCCCAGGCCAGGGCAACCCACTGACGGCACCCCTGCCCACATGACACCCAGAGGAAAGGAGGGATGGCTCGTGACACACGACTGGCAGCGTCTAGGAGTAAGGGTGGGCTCAGCCCCTCTGAGCCAAGGCTCCAATAGCTTCTGCAGGGTTTGCCTTGGAAATTAGAAAGCCTAAGACCTGGGAAAGCTATTTCCCATCCACCCCTAGGTGGGACTGGGCCTGCACAATAGGAGTACTGGGGCACACACATGTGCACAGACACACACACAACACTAGGGACTGTGGGTGGGATCGGAGGAGCTACAGACTCAGAGAAGGTGAGAAAGGAAGAAAATGTGGTGGCAGGTATTCCCTACGTGCGACACCACTCCCCCAATTTCTTAGATGGTATCCCACCTATGCCTGTGGACTTCTGCAAGAAGTACACGCTGGAATAATCCCTATCGCACAGGCAAGACACAGACCATCCCTGACAGGCACAACGGCTTCTCCGGGGTCCAAAACAGGGAAGATGGAGAGTTGCATCAGAGCCCAGGGGTGTTTCCAAGCTGGGGCCCTGGCTGCACCCAGACCTTCCCTGGGGCCTGTGGAGAGGGTTGTGTTGGTGTCACTGGGTACACATTTGGCATGGCATGCAGAAAGGGGATGAGCAGTCGGCAGCCCAGAGCACTGTCTGTGCAGGTGCTAGTCCAGGTGTGGACTCAGGGAGGGGATCCCAGGAAGTGAAGTCACTTCCCTGATAACCGACCCCAACGGAACTCGGAACCCCGGTCACCAGGCACCCACATTCTAGTGCGGTCCCGTATCAGGCTCACTTGGCCGGAGACATTCGATAGTGAAAGATGTTCTCTTGCTGCGTGCCCATTTTCCGGGGCTCTGGCTTCCAGAATCCCCGGGGTGAGGGACGTTTCACATGCTGCAGACACTGGCTCAACCCGCGCCCCCGACACCTCAGGGCCTTTGCCAGGAGGTGCCGGAAGGTAATACCGAGCGACCTAGGCCAGGCCAGGCCACCTCTCCGAGCCATCCCTGGGCAGCCCCATTCCCCCAGTTTCAGGGAAAGAGGGGTATGTGGGGGAGGTCCCGCCCTGGGCTGGAGGAGGTTGCAGGGCAGTGGATACCCTGGTGATGCCTTCATGTTCACACCGATGCCACGGGGGGGTGGGGGGGGCAGGGTGGAAAGAGGATTCCCGAGGTGCCTCTCACCAGGGCCAGAGTGAATCCAAGGCCCTCGAGCTGTGTCACTTTTCTCTCCATGGTGGAGCTGCGTGCATCCTGGGGTGTGGTGTGTCTGGAAGGGAGTCCCCTGGGGCTGAGGACCAGCCAAGGCAGCCAGACAGACCTCTGAGGCCTCCCGCCTGGCTGCCGGGCACTGTCTTTACAGAGCTCCACACAGGAGACGGGGCAGGAGCTGAACGATGGGATCCCCTGCCCCACCTCCTTGAAGGACAGGAAGGAGTCCCCTACTGCCAACAAAGTCCAGCGCTGGCTCAGGGTGAGTGGAGGTGCCGGAGGGACCCAGCACCCAGGGCACCGATGCGGCACAAAGGGACCCAGATCCCAGAAACCAGCCTCTGGGCTCCTCGGGGCTCCGTCCTAGACTCCTGCTCCCATGTGAACCCGGATCCCCATCCCCTCCCCAAACCAGCCCTCAGGGCCCTGCCACGGCCTTGGCCCGATGCACAGTCCCTATCCACATATCTGTACGAATATCAGAAAAGCGACCTTAAACCACCTCTCATCCCTTGCTCGAGATCCTGGTGAGTTGGGAGACTTTTCCCCAAAGGGGCATGGGGCTCACGGTACTATGCCTATTGCTCTGCCCTTTGGTTGTAAAGGAGCACATCCCTGGGGCCCCTCCAGTGTCCGGAGCAGGCGCCTCCTTGTGCTGCACAACATTCCAGAAGGCCCATCAGTTACCGCAGCCATTGAGCCCTTCACAGATGCAGGACGTTCATGTGATTCCCTTCTGTTGCCACCTCACAGTGCTGCACGGAACATCCTACGTACCCTAAAATGCTGAGCACCCCCACCCATGAAACAGTCTCTGTGTTCTCAAGCGTGGGATACATCGTCAGAAATCACAGGGACGATGCCCTTAGTGCAGGGAGAGGCTGTCAATACTCAGCTAACGATCTGACCTGAGATACCAACGTCCATTCACACACCCCCCACCTCACATCCTCCTATTGTTGCCATTCTCCCTTTTCCCTAAAAGGATTGCATGAGGTATTTTTTTTGAGACACAGACAGAGATAGAGACAGAGACAGAGACGGGGGTGGGAGACACAGAGGCAGAGACAGGATCCTCAAGCAGACCCCGCCCTAAGTGCGAAGCCTGAGGATGGACTCGATCTCAGGACGCGCGCATCATGACCTCAGCCGAAACCAAGAGGCGGACCCCGAACCCACGGAACCAGCCAGGCACCTTGCTCCTTTTGTCTACTGTGGGCCCTCCTGTCCCACCTCTTTGCCTACGTCACCGAGAGCCTGGGGGTTTGCTCTGGGCTCCAACCCCCAACCCTCCTGGTGACTGCAGTGAAGACCGCATGTCTCCCCTGTCCCACCTCAGGCTAGAAAGGCCTCAACCGGGAAGAGCAATGGGACCTGCGTGGTGTGGCCCCAACGGGCAGAGCTGCTGAAGAAGCGAGTAGAACACCTGCTGCCCGCCTTCCTAGCCAGAGACCTCAGCTACGTCTCCACGTTCCTGGCCACATACAGAGCTTTTGCTACCACCCAGGAGGTGCTGGACCAGCTGTTGACAAGGTGAGCACCCTGCCCCTCCACAGCCCAGTGGGATTTGCCCACCTCGTGCTTGGGAGTCTGGGGAATGCCACCCAACTTCCCGGAGCCTCAGTTGGCTCCTCGGACTGGGGCAGAGTTATTACAGGGACTCAGTGGGGTCCTGTAGGCTAAGGACACCTGGGTGCCTGGCCCTGTGGAAAGGTCCGCTACAGGGGCTGTGGTCGTGCTCGTGGACCATCGTCCCGCTCCCCATGAAGAAGCCTCTGCCTCAGCCCTCACCGTCACCACGGTCTTGAGCTGGGCTCTTTTCCCCTTGGAAAAGGACATCTGACACTCCATCTGGGCTCTGTGTCCTGGGTGAGACCAGAGCAGGCATGCCCGGGGATGAGCAGGGGGCCCCAGGCCCACTCAGCTCTCTGGGATGGGGCTGGTGGGGGCCCTGCCATTCATCGAGCATAAAGGATGGATGCCCTTCTAGGTGCAGACCTGCAGACGCTTCCCTGGGCGCTGACTGTGATCCCACGCACACAGCAGACAGCACCCGGGAGCACCCCAGGGCTCCATTCTAGTCGGCAGTCAGACAGTGACACTAGATATGATGAGAGGGAGGGTTCACAGGACATTTCATGCGATCCCCCCACCACCCCTCCGGCCTCCTCTAGCTACGGATGCGTCCTCTCTTCCTGGGACGAGATCGGCGGAGCCCAGGAGCAGCGGGGCATGTGAGTGAGCTTTGGCTAATGCACAGGGCCCTTCCTTCTTTGAGAGGGCAGCGACGGGACTGTGATCTGGGGGCTGCTGGACCCTCATCCCACACATCTGCAATTCCTGTTGGAGGGTCCAGGTCTCAGGGCTTCTTCTGCAGAAGAGGAAAGGGGTCCTGGAGAGCCCTGGGTGGGGTGTGGGCACTGTGGGAGAGCAGAGGGGGCTGGAGGGCAGCCTCAGCCCCTAACAGTGTCATTCCCCATCACCGCCGCCTCCCAGCCCTGTCTCTACCCCAATCCTGGGACCCAGAACAAAGGGCATGGCTTCCACACATCTGGTGGAACGTCGACACTGGGTGCTCAGCAGGTACTCAGAGGAGACCCAGGGAGGGCTCGGGGACTGGACGTCCCCCACCCAGTGGGAGATTGGTGTCCACGGAAGGACACCCTCTCCTGGCACCTACTGAACGAGGCAGCACGTAGGCACAGGAGGGGAAGTGGGAGGTATCGGGAGGGTCCTGGGAAGGCCAGGGATGGGACAGAGTCCCTTTGCTCCCTCCTTGGTTGGATAGACACAGAGCACTAGTGTGCACTGAGGGCAATGACCACGCCAGACACGCCACCCCTCCCTGCCCACGTGCAGTGGAAGTCACGCGGCAAGTGGGCCGGGAGACTGAGCAGGGCGTCCAGTTTCCACGACGAGGACAGAAATGGTCACACCAGGGGTCAAGGGCTCCCACTCACAGAGGCTTTGGGCCAGCCCCTCCTCAGTGACCAGGTCTGCCTCAGGCAGGACTGCCACATCACAGGTGGACATGGAGTAGGAATGGGCTCTGACAGCCAGGAGCCGGGGACCCAGGGGCCCAGGTTCCCACAGGGGTTCCCTGGGGCATCCGTGTGGGAGGTGCCCCATCCTCTGACTCCTCTGCCCACCTGTCTGTCCCCAGGGCCATCTCCTCCATCCTGGGCACCTGGCTGGGCCACTACCCTGAAGATTTCTTCCAGCCCCCAGAATTTCCCTGCCTAAAGACACTACTGGCGTACGCAAGGCTCAATGTGCCAGGCTCAGACCTGGAGCAACGTGCCTGGCTCCTCCTCTCTCGGCTGCGACATCTCGAGCCCGCTGGGCCAGAGGCTGGGGGTGAGGAGGACTGGGGGTGACTGATGGAGGCCTGTGGAGGGGAGAGAATGGGCCACACAGAGCAAGCCTCCGCAGACTGCAGTGTGGCTGGGAGCAAGGAGTGGTCTCAGATCACTGTCCCCATGGGCTACAATATGGGGAGACCACCCAGGGACGGGTTCTTAGACTCAGACAATATTGAGTGGTGGGCAAAGTTGCCTTCATTTGGAAGGGACATGGAAAGACAATCATCATGACCACACTTTCTCTTCTTGGAGCCACAGCAGCGGCCCCAGAGCGAGATCCGGAACCGTGCCGAAAGCTAGTCCCAGCTCCCACTGTGCTGCCTGCTGCAGCTTCAGAGCCTGAGCTGGAAAACCCCATCACTGCTGCTGGAGCTCAGCAACTCAAAAGAGCAGGGACGTCACCTGCCGTGTCGGGCCCAGTGCAGCTGGTGGTCAGAGCTCTGATCCACCGTGAGGATGTGCAAGAGTCACCTGCGCCTTTGGAAAGCCAGGAGCCAGAGCAGGCCCCAGCACTAGCTAGAGAGGTCCCTGAAGGGCCCCTGATGCCACCTGCCCTGTCGGAGTCGGCGCAGGACAGACTCACAGCTCTAAGTCCCTGTCAGAAGCTCCAAGAGCCACCTGTGCCCTTGGCAGCCCCAGAGCCAAAGCAGGCTCCAGTCCTAGCTATGGAGGTCCCTGAAGAGCCCCTTAGGCCACATGCCATGTCAGAGCCAGCGGAGGATATACTCACAGCTCTGACTCTCTGTCAGGAGCTAGAAGAGTCACCTGCAGCTTTGGAAAGCCAGGAGCCCGAGCAGGCTCCAGCAACCACCTCTCTCAGTGGAGCAACCGGCCTCGGCCCCGGAGCAGCAGTTCCTGCTCGCTGAATCCCCAAAGGATGGCTTCCCCTCCCCTGTCCTTCCAGTGTTTCTAATTTTTGCGTTGTTCATGCACCTATTTCATTGCTTAATATATTCTGGTCTATAAATAAAGGATAAATTGAGTTTTCATGGAATTTTACTCTGATCCTTTTACATTGTACTTCCAGGTGTCATTAGGTACAGAGTGTTTCACAGCCTTGTCCTTCTACAGTATTTCCCTCCCAGAGACTCCCGTGCCACTCGTCAGATACTGTTCATTCCCTCAGCCCAGTCCCTGCAGCCACGGCTCCCCTCTCCGCCTCTGTGAGTTGCTTCTTCTGGGTTTTCATGTGTGTGGGATCAGACAGTGTGCCCTTTTTGTATCTAGCTACGTAACCTATGAGTGATTCATATTTTTTTTTCAGGTTTTTTTCTCTTCAAAAACAAACAAAACCAAAAACAGAAACAAACAAACAAACAAAAAAACCCCATTTTACTACAAAGGAATATTCCTGATACAATACTGCGCATGTGAAGCCCCAAAATGAAATGTTTTCATGATCTGGGATAGGCTTCCCTTTTGTAAGTGTGACCCAAGAGCCAGAAATATCTGGGTTCATGAGACACCTTCAAAATCTTTCATTTTCCTGGATAGGCCAGGTTTCAATGATTCTAATGTGCATATTAGAAAAATATTAAGACTGCATATTAAATCTTCCTCTTTATTACAAACATATCAGGTAATTAAAAAGTTCTCTAAGGTTTTAGCCAGATTACGTTTTGTTAGTAAAATAGTGATGTAAATATGAAGAAAGGAAGACACATTCCTTCTACCTTCTATCACGATAGCCCATAACACATGGCGGCCCTCTTCCAGTCCTTTCCCTTGGAGTGTATGGGTGAGTGTGTGGGGGGAGGGGGTTTGCCTGTGTGTGGGATAGGGTGGGGCAGGGAGGGTTCCACAGCTGGGCTCTTGTGCGGCCTGAGGTCCCCACAGGGGACAGGCACTGCTCCTCCTGTCCCCTTCTGCATTCTCAGGGGCTACACATCATTTACTCAGCAGCACCACCTGCCGAACAATTGAGACATCTCCAATTCTTGGAGTCTCATCCTTAAAGTGAAGAGTACAATGTGCCCTAAATCTCTTTTGCTTTAGGACTGTTTCCTAAAAGCACAATTTCTGGAACACACTTTAGTCCCATTGTGGGAGTATTGGCTTCAGGGTCCTCTATCTATACTCTCTTTCTTTCCGTGGAGCCTTGCTCGGGAAAGGAGGGTCCCCAGAGACTAGAGATGAACCCTGAAATCATGAGGAAGACAAGCCCACAGTGAGGCCATCAGGATACCTGGGCGGGACCCGTGGAGCAGGGAAGAGCCTCTCCATACCGCCCTCACGGATCCTCCCTCCACAAGCATCCCTGCCCCACCACACACACACACACACACACACACACACACACACACACACACACACACCCGTCCTGGAACACCCCTCATCCAGACCCCATCCCGGGACACACCCCAGCCACTCCAGCCCCTCCTGCTCTAGAACTCAGCTTCTAAGTAGAGCAACCGGGTCCTGCTTCCAGGCCAGCAGAGGGGCGTCGGCCAGGCCACACTTGTCTGCTTGCTCCGGGTCCATCCTTTTTGGGCCTTGTCCTCCCAGGAAGGAACCAAGCTCTCATGGCAGCTCAGGTCAGTGAGTCACAGACATGACCTGAATGTGTTCATCCATATGTCCACTAGGTGGCAACAGCAAGAACTGCTTGAACCTCTGTGAACAGGGGGGACCTTTACTGAGGAGGGAAGAGAAGGCTAGCTGAGGACAAAGCCGGAATTGACACCCCACACACACCCCCACCATGGGGTGTCCGTGACATTCCTCAGGCACTCCTGGCTGCCCTAAAGGGCAAAGAAATAGTTAACCTATAGACACCACAATCCTGCAAGACTTAAGTCTCCCTCAGTTTCCCAATGTCTTAGCAGTTTACAAGAACCAAGCATTTCTATCAATAACTTAGCTTCCTGAAGGGAAAGTAGATACAACGAAATGTCCTTATACTCTGCAGCCTCCAGGAAGTTCCCAACCGTCTTAATGTTCATGCCTTGCTAGAGGGCAAAACCACCTTCCCGAGACAATGGCAAGGCCTCTGTACCTTGTGAGTCTTCTTTCACATATGCAAGTATTATCTCAACCTCCCTTTTTCCTTACCTTCTCCCAACCCCATAGTCTACCATCAGCCACCCCTCACAAGCCAGGGCAGCATCTCTTTCTGCCATGGGTCCTGTCATAAACCACCAATTTTGCACCAAAGACGTCTCAAGAATTCTTTCCTGGTCGTCGGCTCCAGATTCCACCCTCACTGAACCTCACCTGTATTCCACAACCTCCTCATTTCCAAAGCACACTGGGTGCTCATGGAAGCTGCAGGATGGACAGAGCCTCAACCGACAGCTTTGGCACTGGGCATAGCCCCTCCACACCCCTCAGGCTCCTCCAGCAGTGACCCCCTGCCCCTGCCAGCCCCAATTCTTGATAACCCTGCAGTTCAGTTGTTGTGAGAGCGGTGCCTACGCTTCCTGCTCCAGACACAAGTGAGGAGAAGGGAGAGATCCCTCTCCTTGCACAAAGTCGGTTGACGGGGAGTCCACTTGATCGGAAGCTCTCCACCTGGGAGCCCTGCAAAGGACAGAAACGCTGTGACCCTCCGCCTTCCCCAAGGAGCTTTGGTGTGGGGAGCACCGCAGAAGTCTACAGAACTTGGTGCACAACAGCATCACAGCTCTGCGCCTACAGATGAGGGCGGCCGTTTTTATTCTCACCCTTTCAAGAGGCAGGGAAAGCCCTCTGGGAACACAAGGCACACAGAGCAACCAGCTGACCCTGAGCCCCACCGGGCCCCCTGGCAAGGGGCAGTGCATCCCCATCCAGGCAAAAACACCTGAGAATCAGCGCACTAGGCCCCCGCCCCCCGAAAACGAGGTGAAAGAACAAGTGAACAGTAAGTTTACAGACCAAAGAGGATGGCCAAACTCCAGCGCTAGGGGAAAATAGCACCTAGAGCTTGAGGCTTTTTCTCATGATTCATTTCTCTCTCCATTCAAAATTTTCCATTTATTTTTTTCCCTCTTTTTTTCCCTTTCCAACTACTTTTTTTTTTAATTTTAGCAACTCTTCATTTTTCAATCTTTTCTGAACTGTCATTTTTTACATGGACATTTTATACATATATTCTTCATTTTTGTTTTCTTGTTTTTTTTTAAAGAGAGTCTTTTTTTTTTATATACATTTTATTTATTAATTCGACAGAGATAGAGACAGCCAGCGAGAGAGGGAACACAAGCAGGGGGAGTGGGAGAGGAAGAAGCAGGCTCATAGCAGAAGAGCCTGATGTGGGGCTCGATCCCAGATTGCCGGGATCACGCCCTGAGCCGAAGGCAGACGCTTAACCGCTGTACCACCCAGGCGCTCCTATATTCCTCATTTTCGGATTCCTTTCGCTATATATATATGAGTTTGGCTTTCTTTACAATTTTGGGATTTAGTGACTTCCAACACACAGACCAAAAGACAATTGGGACCAAGTGGATCACCCAGTTTTGTCCACCCTGTGAGATCCCAATCTCTCTCTCCCCCATCCATTCTTCTCTGGGAAAAGTGACTAGAGGGAGGGATTCACAGCAAAAGAAAGAGCCAGGGGTAACACTCTCTGCCACTGATCTAATGCATACGGTTTTAAGTAAGATGTCAGAGCTGGAACTCACGATGACAGTTACAAAGTTGCTAGCTGGGCTTGAAAAAAGGATAAATGACACGAGAGACTCTCATAGTGCAGAAATGAAATCGAATCAGGCCCACATTCAAAAGGCTCTAACTGAGATGCAGTCTACATTGGATGTGGATGCTCTAACGCCTAGGGTCAATGAGGCAGAAGACAGAGTCAGTGACACCAAAGACAAGCTGATGGAAAGGAAGGAAGCTGAGGAAAAGAGAGAAAGCCAACGAATGGACCATGGGTGGAGGAATCGAAAAATCAGTGATGCCACAAAAGGAAACAATATTGGAATTACTTCTGGCCCTGAGGGAGAAGACACAGAGGGACAGAAGATCTATCTGTGTGGATCGTAGCTGAGAACTTCCCTAATCTGGGAGGGAAACAGGCATTCAAGTCCAAGAGGTAGAGAGGACTCTTCCCCAAGGCCATAAGAATAGAGGAACACCCTAACATATACTAGTGACGTTTGCAATTTCAGACAGAAAGAGAAAATCCTGAAAGCAGCTCGAGACAAGAGGGTCTTCACCGACAGGGGTAAGCACATTAGACTAGCCACATACCTATCCACAGAGACCTGGCACACCAGAAAGGGCTGGCGTGATCGAGTCAGGGTACTAAATGAGAAAAACATGCAGCCAAGAATACTTTATCCAGCAAGGAGTCATTCCGAATAGGAGCAGAGATAAAGAGCTTCCAGGACAGAAAGAAACTCAAAGGATTTGGCCGCTAAACCACCCTGCAAGAAATAGGAAGGGGGATCCTGTAAGGGAAGAGAGACTCCAAGAGTAACACAGACCAGAAAGAAACAGAGACCATCTACACAATTAGGGACGTGACAGGTAATGCAATGGACTCATCTCCATCTGCTTTTTAGATTTTTTTCTTTAGCATTGGTCTTAAGCAATTTTATTAGGATGTAGGTTGATAAGGAGGGGTTTTTTCATGATCCTTATGTTTGGGGGTTTTGTTGGCTGGATTCCTGAATTCTTGAATCTATGGGTGTAGAGGGTTCATGCAATTCAGATAATAATCAGACATTACTTCTTCAAACATTTTTTTTTTCTGTACCTCAGCCAATTTCTTATCTACCAGGCCACTTGAAATTGCTACAAAGCTCACACCTACTCTAGTGTTTGTGTGCACGGCGTGGTTTGCACCCTTCCTTTTCTCTGCTTTATTCTGGACAACTGCTATGATCATGCATTCAAGTTCTCGGTCTCTCTCTCTCTCTCTTTTTGCTATGTAGTGTCTAACGTGAAAGAAAGCCCATCTACTACATTTTTCATCTTAGACGTGCTACTCTTCAGCTCCAGAAGTTGGGTTTTCCTTGTTTTCATATTTTCTATATCTCTGTTTCACTTCATCCTTTGTGTACATTCTTACGTATATAAAACCTCTTTCTAACTGTTGTTTGAAAGTGCATGTGCAATACTTCCATCCTCTTTTTCATTTCTGGGTAGGTTTCTATTGTTTAATCTTTCTCCTCAGTACGAGGTGAACTTTTCTCCTTCTTTGCATCCTGGTAATCTTTGGTTGGAAGGCAGGTATTGTGAATTTTAATGGTTAGATATTAACTATTGCTTATATTTCTACACATACTCTTGAGGATTGTTCTGATGGTGAGGGTCCTGGAGAACTATTTTATCCTTCCAGACTAGCTTTCCAAAGGTTTGTTAGGGGGTATCACAGTAGTCTTCAATATATTTTGCTATTGTTCTGTTGGTATTCTGAGCTCTCTTTGCAATGTCCCACGAATTACGAGGTTTTCCACTCTGCCTGCTGCTGGTAGCACAGACTTTTCCTGGTTGTGTGTGAAGGCTAGTGACATTTTCCTCTCTGCTTCCCCTGGGCTATTATTTTCCCCACACCACATACGTTCCTCACACAGGTGCCCTATTGAGGAATTCTATGAAAACTCAAAAGTGATCCTAGATGGCTTTCTGAGGTCCTCTTTCTCTGTGCAGCTCTCCTCAGTATTCTGTACTGTAAACCACAGCCATATCGACTTCTCCAAATTTCCATCTTGCTGTCTCCAACTCATGGAAATGGCTGAGCTTCGCCTGTATTCTTCATCCCTGACCCATAGACTAGAAACTAAATCTCTTTAGGCAGTTAAGTGAGGGAAATGCACAGTCCCCCATGTCTGTCTTCCCTCTTGCACTAGTCACTTCCCTGCATTGCCTGGAAATATATCGAAAGTGTTCTTTTGCCAGGGCGCCTGGGTGGCTGAGTTGCTTAAGCTTCTGACTCGTGATCTGGACTCAGGTCACGAATTCAGGGTCTTGGGATCAAGACCAGCATTGGGCATCACACTCAGCACAGAGTCGGCTTGAGATTCTGTCTCCCCTCTCCCTCTATCCTCCCCACCCCCCACACTCTGTCTCTCAAGCCAACACAGAAAATCTTTCAACGAAAATAAAGTCAGTTACGTAAGAGACGGCCTCTGCAACAAGGGGAAGACCCTAGCAGGGTCCGTGGCTTGCCCAGAATCACAGACTGGTAAGAAGGCAGAACCAGGCCTGAACCCAGCTCTCCGAGTGTCCTCAAAGGTGGGGCCATGGCTGAACCTAGCTACTCACTGGGAGCTTGGGAAGAGGTGGTGTTCTGGAACTGGCTGTAGACCTGGAGATGGTATGGGGGTGGGAAGAAGCATCGACATCCCAGGCAGGAGGCATCCCAGCACGTACCTGTCTGAGGAGGAGCCCAGGCCAGGGCAACCCACTGACGGCACCCCTGCCCACATGACACCCAGAGGAAAGGAGGGATGGCTCGTGACACACGACTGGCAGCGTCTAGGAGTAAGGGTGGGCTCAGCCCCTCTGAGCCAAGGCTCCAATAGCTTCTGCAGGGTTTGCCTTGGAAATTAGAAAGCCTAAGACCTGGGAAAGCTATTTCCCATCCACCCCTAGGTGGGACTGGGCCTGCACAATAGGAGTACTGGGGCACACACATGTGCACAGACACACACACAACACTAGGGACTGTGGGTGGGATCGGAGGAGCTACAGACTCAGAGAAGGTGAGAAAGGAAGAAAATGTGGTGGCAGGTATTCCCTACGTGCGACACCACTCCCCCAATT
Organism: Ursus americanus; assembly: GCF_024610735.1. Lineage (NCBI taxonomy): Eukaryota > Metazoa > Chordata > Mammalia > Carnivora > Ursidae > Ursus > Ursus americanus. The sequence goes on along the minus strand of NW_028273729.1, from coordinate 221,613 downwards.
TCTTAGATGGTATCCCACCTATGCCTGTGGACTTCTGCAAGAAGTACACGCTGGAATAATCCCTATCGCACAGGCAAGACACAGACCATCCCTGACAGGCACAACGGCTTCTCCGGGGTCCAAAACAGGGAAGATGGAGAGTTGCATCAGAGCCCAGGGGTGTTTCCAAGCTGGGGCCCTGGCTGCACCCAGACCTTCCCTGGGGCCTGTGGAGAGGGTTGTGTTGGTGTCACTGGGTACACATTTGGCATGGCATGCAGAAAGGGGATGAGCAGTCGGCAGCCCAGAGCACTGTCTGTGCAGGTGCTAGTCCAGGTGTGGACTCAGGGAGGGGATCCCAGGAAGTGAAGTCACTTCCCTGATAACCGACCCCAACGGAACTCGGAACCCCGGTCACCAGGCACCCACATTCTAGTGCGGTCCCGTATCAGGCTCACTTGGCCGGAGACATTCGATAGTGAAAGATGTTCTCTTGCTGCGTGCCCATTTTCCGGGGCTCTGGCTTCCAGAATCCCCGGGGTGAGGGACGTTTCACATGCTGCAGACACTGGCTCAACCCGCGCCCCCGACACCTCAGGGCCTTTGCCAGGAGGTGCCGGAAGGTAATACCGAGCGACCTAGGCCAGGCCAGGCCACCTCTCCGAGCCATCCCTGGGCAGCCCCATTCCCCCAGTTTCAGGGAAAGAGGGGTATGTGGGGGAGGTCCCGCCCTGGGCTGGAGGAGGTTGCAGGGCAGTGGATACCCTGGTGATGCCTTCATGTTCACACCGATGCCACGGGGGGGTGGGGGGGGCAGGGTGGAAAGAGGATTCCCGAGGTGCCTCTCACCAGGGCCAGAGTGAATCCAAGGCCCTCGAGCTGTGTCACTTTTCTCTCCATGGTGGAGCTGCGTGCATCCTGGGGTGTGGTGTGTCTGGAAGGGAGTCCCCTGGGGCTGAGGACCAGCCAAGGCAGCCAGACAGACCTCTGAGGCCTCCCGCCTGGCTGCCGGGCACTGTCTTTACAGAGCTCCACACAGGAGACGGGGCAGGAGCTGAACGATGGGATCCCCTGCCCCACCTCCTTGAAGGACAGGAAGGAGTCCCCTACTGCCAACAAAGTCCAGCGCTGGCTCAGGGTGAGTGGAGGTGCCGGAGGGACCCAGCACCCAGGGCACCGATGCGGCACAAAGGGACCCAGATCCCAGAAACCAGCCTCTGGGCTCCTCGGGGCTCCGTCCTAGACTCCTGCTCCCATGTGAACCCGGATCCCCATCCCCTCCCCAAACCAGCCCTCAGGGCCCTGCCACGGCCTTGGCCCGATGCACAGTCCCTATCCACATATCTGTACGAATATCAGAAAAGCGACCTTAAACCACCTCTCATCCCTTGCTCGAGATCCTGGTGAGTTGGGAGACTTTTCCCCAAAGGGGCATGGGGCTCACGGTACTATGCCTATTGCTCTGCCCTTTGGTTGTAAAGGAGCACATCCCTGGGGCCCCTCCAGGGTCCGGAGCAGGCGCCTCCTTGTGCTGCACAACATTCCAGAAGGCCCATCAGTTACCGCAGCCATTGAGCCCTTCACAGATGCAGGACGTTCATGTGATTCCCTTCTGTTGCCACCTCACAGTGCTGCACGGAACATCCTACGTACCCTAAAATGCTGAGCACCCCCACCCATGAAACAGTCTCTGTGTTCTCAAGCGTGGGATACATCGTCAGAAATCACAGGGACGATGCCCTTAGTGCAGGGAGAGGCTGTCAATACTCAGCTAACGATCTGACCTGAGATACCAACGTCCATTCACACACCCCCCACCTCACATCCTCCTATTGTTGCCATTCTCCCTTTTCCCTAAAAGGATTGCATGAGGTATTTTTTTTGAGACACAGACAGAGATAGAGACAGAGACAGAGACGGGGGTGGGAGACACAGAGGCAGAGACAGGATCCTCAAGCAGACCCCGCCCTAAGTGCGAAGCCTGAGGATGGACTCGATCTCAGGACGCGCGCATCATGACCTCAGCCGAAACCAAGAGGCGGACCCCGAACCCACGGAACCAGCCAGGCACCTTGCTCCTTTTGTCTACTGTGGGCCCTCCTGTCCCACCTCTTTGCCTACGTCACCGAGAGCCTGGGGGTTTGCTCTGGGCTCCAACCCCCAACCCTCCTGGTGACTGCAGTGAAGACCGCATGTCTCCCCTGTCCCACCTCAGGCTAGAAAGGCCTCAACCGGGAAGAGCAATGGGACCTGCGTGGTGTGGCCCCAACGGGCAGAGCTGCTGAAGAAGCGAGTAGAACACCTGCTGCCCGCCTTCCTAGCCAGAGACCTCAGCTACGTCTCCACGTTCCTGGCCACATACAGAGCTTTTGCTACCACCCAGGAGGTGCTGGACCAGCTGTTGACAAGGTGAGCACCCTGCCCCTCCACAGCCCAGTGGGATTTGCCCACCTCGTGCTTGGGAGTCTGGGGAATGCCACCCAACTTCCCGGAGCCTCAGTTGGCTCCTCGGACTGGGGCAGAGTTATTACAGGGACCCAGTGGGGTCCTGTAGGCTAAGGACACCTGGGTGCCTGGCCCTGTGGAAAGGTCCGCTACAGGGGCTGTGGTCGTGCTCGTGGACCATCGTCCCGCTCCCCATGAAGAAGCCTCTGCCTCAGCCCTCACCGTCACCACGGTCTTGAGCTGGGCTCTTTTCCCCTTGGAAAAGGACATCTGACACTCCATCTGGGCTCTGTGTCCTGGGTGAGACCAGAGCAGGCATGCCCGGGGATGAGCAGGGGGCCCCAGGCCCACTCAGCTCTCTGGGATGGGGCTGGTGGGGGCCCTGCCATTCATCGAGCATAAAGGATGGATGCCCTTCTAGGTGCAGACCTGCAGACGCTTCCCTGGGCGCTGACTGTGATCCCACGCACACAGCAGACAGCACCCGGGAGCACCCCAGGGCTCCATTCTAGTCGGCAGTCAGACAGTGACACTAGATATGATGAGAGGGAGGGTTCACAGGACATTTCATGCGATCCCCCCACCACCCCTCCGGCCTCCTCTAGCTACGGATGCGTCCTCTCTTCCTGGGACGAGATCGGCGGAGCCCAGGAGCAGCGGGGCATGTGAGTGAGCTCTGGCTAATGCACAGGGCCCTTCCTTCTTTGAGAGGGCAGCGACGGGACTGTGATCTGGGGGCTGCTGGACCCTCATCCCACACATCTGCAATTCCTGTTGGAGGGTCCAGGTCTCAGGGCTTCTTCTGCAGAAGAGGAAAGGGGTCCTGGAGAGCCCTGGGTGGGGTGTGGGCACTGTGGGAGAGCAGAGGGGGCTGGAGGGCAGCCTCAGCCCCTAACAGTGTCATTCCCCATCACCGCCGCCTCCCAGCCCTGTCTCTACCCCAATCCTGGGACCCAGAACAAAGGGCATGGCTTCCACACATCTGGTGGAACGTCGACACTGGGTGCTCAGCAGGTACTCAGAGGAGACCCAGGGAGGGCTCGGGGACTGGACGTCCCCCACCCAGTGGGAGATTGGTGTCCACGGAAAGACACCCTCTCCTGGCACCTACTGAACGAGGCAGCACGTAGGCACAGGAGGGGAAGTGGGAGGTATCGGGAGGGTCCTGGGAAGGCCAGGGATGGGATAGAGTCCCTTTGCTCCCTCCTTGGTTGGATAGACACAGAGCACTAGTGTGCACTGAGGGCAATGACCATGCCAGACACGCCACCCCTCCCTGCCCACGTGCAGTGGAAGTCACGCGGCAAGTGGGCCGGGAGACTGAGCAGGGCGTCCAGTTTCCACGACGAGGACAGAAATGGTCACACCAGGGGTCAAGGGCTCCCACTCACAGAGGCTTTGGGCCAGCCCCTCCTCAGTGACCAGGTCTGCCTCAGGCAGGACTGCCACATCACAGGTGGACATGGAGTAGGAATGGGCTCTGACAGCCAGGAGCCGGGGACCCAGGGGCCCAGGTTCCCACAGGGGTTCCCTGGGGCATCCGTGTGGGAGGTGCCCCGTCCTCTGACTCCTCTGCCCACCTGTCTGTCCCCAGGGCCATCTCCTCCATCCTGGGCACCTGGCTGGGCCACTACCCTGAAGATTTCTTCCAGCCCCCAGAATTTCCCTGCCTAAAGACACTACTGGCGTACGCAAGGCTCAATGTGCCAGGCTCAGACCTGGAGCAACGTGCCTGGCTCCTCCTCTCTCGGCTGCGACATCTCGAGCCCGCTGGGCCAGAGGCTGGGGGTGAGGAGGACTGGGGGTGACTGATGGAGGCCTGTGGAGGGGAGAGAATGGGCCACACAGAGCAAGCCTCCGCAGACTGCAGTGTGGCTGGGAGCAAGGAGTGGTCTCAGATCACTGTCCCCATGGGCTACAATATGGGGAGACCACCCAGGGACGGGTTCTTAGACTCAGACAATATTGAGTGGTGGGCAAAGTTGCCTTCATTTGGAAGGGACATGGAAAGACAATCATCATGACCACACTTTCTCTTCTTGGAGCCACAGCAGCGGCCCCAGAGCGAGATCCGGAACCGTGCCGAAAGCTAGTCCCAGCTCCCACTGTGCTGCCTGCTGCAGCTTCAGAGCCTGAGCTGGAAAACCCCATCACTGCTGCTGGAGCTCAGCAACTCAAAAGAGCAGGGACGTCACCTGCCGTGTCGGGCCCAGTGCAGCTGGTGGTCAGAGCTCTGATCCACCGTGAGGATGTGCAAGAGTCACCTGCGCCTTTGGAAAGCCAGGAGCCAGAGCAGGCCCCAGCACTAGCTAGAGAGGTCCCTGAAGGGCCCCTGATGCCACCTGCCCTGTCGGAGTCGGCGCAGGACAGACTCACAGCTCTAAGTCCCTGTCAGAAGCTCCAAGAGCCACCTGTGCCCTTGGCAGCCCCAGAGCCAAAGCAGGCTCCAGTCCTAGCTATGGAGGTCCCTGAAGAGCCCCTTAGGCCACATGCCATGTCAGAGCCAGCGGAGGATATACTCACAGCTCTGACTCTCTGTCAGGAGCTAGAAGAGTCACCTGCAGCTTTGGAAAGCCAGGAGCCCGAGCAGGCTCCAGCAACCACCTCTCTCAGTGGAGCAACCGGCCTCGGCCCCGGAGCAGCAGTTCCTGCTCGCTGAATCCCCAAAGGATGGCTTCCCCTCCCCTGTCCTTCCAGTGTTTCTAATTTTTGCGTTGTTCATGCACCTATTTCATTGCTTAATATATTCTGGTCTATAAATAAAGGACAAATTGAGTTTTCATGGAATTTTACTCTGATCCTTTTACATTGTACTTCCAGGTGTCATTAGGTACAGAGTGTTTCACAGCCTTGTCCTTCTACAGTATTTCCCTCCCAGAGACTCCCGTGCCACTCGTCAGATACTGTTCATTCCCTCAGCCCAGTCCCTGCAGCCACGGCTCCCCTCTCCGCCTCTGTGAGTTGCTTCTTCTGGGTTTTCATGTGTGTGGGATCAGACAGTGTGCCCTTTTTGTATCTAGCTACGTAACCTATGAGTGATTCATATTTTTTTTTCAGGTTTTTTTCTCTTAAAAAACAAAACCAAAAACAGAAACAAACAAACAAAAAAAAAAAACCCATTTTACTACAAAGGAATATTCCTGATACAATACTGCGCATGTGAAGCCCCAAAATGAAATGTTTTCATGATCTGGGATAGGCTTCCCTTTTGTAAGTGTGACCCAAGAGCCAGAAATATCTGGGTTCATGAGACACCTTCAAAATCTTTCATTTTCCTGGATAGGCCAGGTTTCAATGATTCTAATGTGCATATTAGAAAAATATTAAGACTGCATATTAAATCTTCCTCTTTATTACAAACATATCAGGTAATTAAAAAGTTCTCTAAGGTTTTAGCCAGATTACATTTTGTTAGTAAAATAGTGATGTAAATATGAAGAAAGGAAGACACATTCCTTCTACCTTCTATCACGATAGCCCATAACACATGGCGGCCCTCTTCCAGTCCTTTCCCTTGGAGTGTATGGGTGAGTGTGTGGGGGGAGGGGGTTTGCCTGTGTGTGGGATAGGGTGGGGCAGGGAGGGTTCCACAGCTGGGCTCTTGTGCGGCCTGAGGTCCCCACAGGGGACAGGCACTGCTCCTCCTGTCCCCTTCTGCATTCTCAGGGGCTACACATCATTTACTCAGCAGCACCACCTGCCGAACAATTGAGACATCTCCAATTCTTGGAGTCTCATCCTTAAAGTGAAGAGTACAATGTGCCCTAAATCTCTTTTGCTTTAGGACTGTTTCCTAAAAGCACAATTTCTGGAACACACTTTAGTCCCATTGTGGGAGTATTGGCTTCAGGGTCCTCTACCTATACTCTCTTTCTTTCCGTGGAGCCTTGCTCGGGAAAGGAGGGTCCCCGGAGACTAGAGATGAACCCTGAAATCATGAGGAAGACAAGCCCACAGTGAGGCCATCAGGCTACCTGGGCGGGACCCGTGGAGCAGGGAAGAGCCTCTCCATACCGCCCTCACGGATCCTCCCTCCACAAGCATCCCTGCCCCACCACACACACACACACACACACACACACACACACACACACACACACACACACACACACCCGTCCTGGAACACCCCTCATCCAGACCCCATCCCGGGACACACCCCAGCCACTCCAGCCCCTCCTGCTCTAGAACTCAGCTTCTAAGTAGAGCAACCGGGTCCTGCTTCCAGGCCAGCAGAGGGGCGTCGGCCAGGCCACACTTGTCTGCTTGCTCCGGGTCCATCCTTTTTGGGCCTTGTCCTCCCAGGAAGGAACCAAGCTCTCATGGCAGCTCAGGTCAGTGAGTCACAGACATGATCTGAATGTGTTCATCCATATGTCCACTAGGTGGCAACAGCAAGAACTGCTTGAACCTCTGTGAACAGGGGGGACCTTTACTGAGGAGGGAAGAGAAGGCTAGCTGAGGACAAAGCCGGAATTGACACCCCACACACACCCCCACCATGGGGTGTCCGTGACATTCCTCAGGCACTCCTGGCTGCCCTAAAGGGCAAAGAAATAGTTAACCTATAGACACCACAATCCTGCAAGACTTAAGTCTCCCTCAGTTTCCCAATGTCTTAGCAGTTTACAAGAACCAAGCATTTCTATCAATAACATAGCTTCCTGAAGGGAAAGTAGATACAATGAAATGTCCTTATACTCTGCAGCCTCCAGGAAGTTCCCAACCGTCTTAATGTTCATGCCTTGCTAGAGGGCAAAACCACCTTCCCGAGACAATGGCAAGGCCTCTGTACCTTGTGAGTCTTCTTTCACATATGCAAGTATTATCTCAACCTCCCTTTTTCCTTACCTTCTCCCAACCCCATAGTCTACCATCAGCCACCCCTCACAAGCCAGGGCAGCATCTCTTTCTGCCATGGGTCCTGTCATAAACCACCAATTTTGCACCAAAGACATCTCAAGAATTCTTTCCTGGTCGTCGGCTCCAGATTCCACCCTCACTGAACCTCACCTGTATTCCACAACCTCCTCATTTCCAAAGCACACTGGGTGCTCATGGAAGCTGCAGGATGGACAGAGCCTCAACCGGCAGCTTTGGCACTGGGCATAGCCCCTCCACACCCCTCAGGCTCCTCCAGCAGTGACCCCCTGCCCCTGCCAGCCCCAATTCTTGATAACCCTGCAGTTCAGTTGTTGTGAGAGCGGTGCCTACGCTTCCTGCTCCAGATACAAGTGAGGAGAAGGGAGAGATCCCTCTCCTTGCACAAAGTCGGTTGACGGGGAGTCCACTTGATCGGAAGCTCTCCACCTGGGAGCCCTGCAAAGGACAGAAACGCTGTGACCCTCCGCCTTCCCCAAGGAGCTTTGGTGTGGGGAGCACCGCAGAAGTCTACAGAGCTTGGTGCACAACAGCATCACACCTCTGCGCCTACAGATGAGGGCGGCCGTTTTTATTCTCACCCTTTCAAGAGGCAGGGAAAGCCCTCTGGGAACACAAGGCACACAGAGCAACCAGCTGACCCTGAGCCCCACCGGGCCCCCTGGCAAGGGGCAGTGCATCCCCGTCCAGGCAAAAACACCTGAGAATCAGCGCACTAGGCCCCCGCCCCCCGAAAACGAGGTGAAAGAACAAGTGAACAGTAAGTTTACAGACCAAAGAGGATGGCCAAACTCCAGCGCTAGGGGAAAATAGCACCTAGAGCTTGAGGCTTTTTCTCATGATTCATTTCTCTCTCCATTCAAAATTTTCCATTTATTTTTTTCCCTCTTTTTTTCCCTTTCCAACTACTTTTTTTTTAATTTTAGCAACTCTTCATTTTTCAATCTTTTCTGAACTGTCATTTTTTACATGGACATTTTATACATATATTCTTCATTTTTGTTTTCTTGTTTTTTTTTAAAGAGAGTCTTTTTTTTTATATACATTTTATTTATTAATTCGACAGAGATAGAGACAGCCAGCGAGAGAGGGAACACAAGCAGGGGGAGTGGGAGAGGAAGAAGCAGGCTCATAGCAGAAGAGCCTGATGTGGGGCTCGATCCCAGATTGCCGGGATCACGCCCTGAGCCGAAGGCAGACGCTTAACCGCTGTGCCACCCAGGCGCTCCTATATTCCTCATTTTCGGATTCTTTTCGCTATATATATATGAGTTTGGCTTTCTTTACAATTTTGGGATTTAGTGACTTCCAACACACAGACCAAAAGACAATCGGGACCAAGTGGATCACCCAGTTTTGTCCACCCTGTGAGATCCCAATCTCTCTCTCCCCCATCCATTCTTCTCTGGGAAAAGTGACTAGAGGGAGGGATTCACAGCAAAAGAAAGAGCCAGGGGTAACACTCTCTGCCACTGATCTAATGCATACGGTTTTAAGTAAGATGTCAGAGCTGGAACTCACGATGACAGTTACAAAGTTGCTAGCTGGGCTTGAAAAAAGGATAAATGACACGAGAGACTCTCATAGTGCAGAAATGAAATCGAATCAGGCCCACATTCAAAAGGCTCTAACTGAGATGCAGTCTACATTGGATGTGGATGCTCTAACGCCTAGGGTCAATGAGGCAGAAGACAGAGTCAGTGACACCAAAGACAAGCTGATGGAAAGGAAGGAAGCTGAGGAAAAGAGAGAAAGCCAACGAATGGACCATGGGTGGAGGAATCGAAAAATCAGTGATGCCACAAAAGGAAACAATATTGGAATTACTTCTGGCCCTGAGGGAGAAGACACAGAGGGACAGAAGATCTATCTGTGTGGATCGTAGCTGAGAACTTCCCTAATCTGGGAGGGAAACAGGCATTCAAGTCCAAGAGGTAGAGAGGACTCTTCCCCAAGGCCATAAGAATAGAGGAACACCCTAACATATACTAGTGACGTTTGCAATTTCAGACAGAAAGAGAAAATCCTGAAAGCAGCTCGAGACAAGAGGGTCTTCACCGACAGGGGTAAGCACATTAGACTAGCCACATACCTATCCACAGAGACCTGGCACACCAGAAAGGGCTGGCGTGATCGAGTCAGGGTACTAAATGAGAAAAACATGCAGCCAAGAATACTTTATCCAGCAAGGAGTCATTCCGAATAGGAGCAGAGATAAAGAGCTTCCAGGACAGAAAGAAACTCAAAGGATTTGGCCGCTAAACCACCCTGCAAGAAATAGGAAGGGGGATCCTGTAAGGGAAGAGAGACTCCAAGAGTAACACAGACCAGAAAGAAACAGAGACCATCTACACAATTAGGGACGTGACAGGTAATGCAATGGACTCATCTCCATCTGCTTTTTAGATTTTTTTCTTTAGCATTGGTCTTAAGCAATTTTATTAGGATGTAGGTTGATAAGGAGGGGTTTTTTCATGATCCTTATGTTTGGGGGTTTTGTTGGCTGGATTCCTGAATTCTTGAATCTATGGGTGTAGAGGGTTCATGCAATTCAGATAATAATCAGACATTACTTCTTCAAACATTTTTTTTTCTGTACCTCAGCCAATTTCTTATCTACCAGGCCACTTGAAATTGCTACAAAGCTCACACCTACTCCAGTGTTTGTGTGCACGGCGTGGTTTGCACCCTTCCTTTTCTCTGCTTTATTCTGGACAACTTCTATGATCATGCATTCAAGTTCTCTCTCTGTCTCTCTCTCTCTCTTTTTGCTATGTAGTGTCTAACGTGAAAGAAAGCCCATCTACCACATTTTTCATCTTAGACGTGCTACTCTTCAGCTCCAGAAGTTGGGTTTTCCTTGTTTTCATATTTTCTATATCTCTGTTTCACTTCATCCTTTGTGTACATTCTTACGTATATAAAACCTCTTTCTAACTGTTGTTTGAAAGTGCATGTGCAATACTTCCATCCTCTTTTTCATTTCTGGGTAGGTTTCTATTGTTTAATCTTTCTCCTCAGTACGAGGTGAACTTTTCTCCTTCTTTGCATCCTGGTAATCTTTGGTTGGAAGGCAGGTATTGTGAATTTTAATGGTTAGATATTAACTATTGCTTATATTTCTACACATACTCTTGAGGATTGTTCTGATGGTGAGGGTCCTGGAGAACTATTTTATCCTTCCAGACTAGCTTTCCAAAGGTTTGTTAGGGGGTATCACAGTAGTCTTCAATATATTTTGCTATTGTTCTGTTGGTATTCTGAGCTCTCTTTGCAATGTCCCACGAATTACGAGGTTTTCCACTCTGCCTGCTGCTGGTAGCACAGACTTTTCCTGGTTGTGTGTGAAGGCTAGTGACATTTTCCTCTCTGCTTCCCCTGGGCTATTATTTTCCCCACACCACATACGTTCCTCACACAGGTGCCCTATTGAGGAATTCTATGAAAACTCAAAAGTGATCCTAGATGGCTTTCTGAGGTCCTCTTTCTCTGTGCAGCTCTCCTCAGTATTCTGTACTGTAAACCACAGCCATATCGACTTCTCCAAATTTCCACCTTGCTGTCTCCAACTCATGGAAATGGCTGAGCTTCGCCTGTATTCTTCATCCCTGACCCATAGACTAGAAACTAAATCTCTTTAGGCAGTTAAGTGAGGGAAATGCACAGTCCCCCATGTCTGTCTTCCCTCTTGCACTAGTCACTTCCCTGCATTGCCTGGAAATATATCGAAAGTGTTCTTTTGCCAGGGCGCCTGGGTGGCTCAGTTGCTTAAGCTTCTGACTCGTGATCTGGACTCAGGTCACGAATTCAGGGTCTTGGGATCAAGACCAGCATTGGGCATCACACTCAGCACAGAGTCGGCTTGAGATTCTGTCTCCCCTCTCCCTCTATCCTCCCCACCCCCCACACTCTGTCTCTCAAGCCAACACAGAAAATCTTTCAACGAAAATAAAGTCAGTTACGTAAGAGACGGCCTCTGCAACAAGGGGAAGACCCTAGCAGGGTCCGTGGCTTGCCCAGAATCACAGACTGGTAAGAAGGCAGAACCAGGCCTGCACCCAGCTCTCCGAGTGTCCTCAAAGGTGGGGCCATGGCTGAACCTAGCTACTCACTGGGAGCTCGGGAAGAGGTGGTGTTCTGGAACTGGCTGTAGACCTGGAGATGGTATGGGGGTGGGAAGAAGCATCGACATCCCAGGCAGGAGGCATCCCAGCACGTACCTGTCTGAGGAGGAGCCCAGGCCAGGGCAACCCACTGACGGCACCCCTGCCCACATGACACCCAGAGGAAAGGAGGGATGGCTCGTGACACACGACTGGCAGCGTCTAGGAGTAAGGGTGGGCTCAGCCCCTCTAAGCCAAGGCTCCAATAGCTTCTGCAGGGTTTGCCTTGGAAATTAGAAAGCCTAAGACCTGGGAAAGCTATTTCCCATCCACCCCTAGGTGGGACTGGGCCTGCACAATAGGAGTACTGGGGCACACACATGTGCACAGACACACACACAACACTAGGGACTGTGGGTGGGATCGGAGGAGCTACAGACTCAGAGAAGGTGAGAAAGGAAGAAAATGTGGTGGCAGGTATTCCCTACGTGCGACACCACTCCCCCAATTTCTTAGATGGTATCCCACCTATGCCTGTGGACTTCTGCAAGAAGTACACGCTGGAATAATCCCTATCGCACAGGCAAGACACAGACCATCCCTGACAGGCACAACGGCTTCTCCGGGGTCCAAAACAGGGAAGATGGAGAGTTGCATCAGAGCCCAGGGGTGTTTCCAAGCTGGGGCCCTGGCTGCACCCAGACCTTCCCTGGGGCCTGTGGAGAGGGTTGTGTTGGTGTCACTGGGTACACATTTGGCATGGCATGCAGAAGGGGGATGAGCAGTCGGCAGCCCAGAGCACTGTCTGTGCAGGTGCTAGTCCAGGTGTGGACTCAGGGAGGGGATCCCAGGAAGTGAAGTCACTTCCCTGATAACCGACCCCAACGGAACTCGGAACCCCGGTCACCAGGCACCCACATTCTAGTGCGGTCCCGTATCAGGCTCACTTGGCCGGAGACATTCGATAGTGAAAGATGTTCTCTTGCTGCGTGCCCATTTTCCGGGGCTCTGGCTTCCAGAATCCCCGGGGTGAGGGACGTTTCACATGCTGCAGACACTGGCTCAACCCGCGCCCCCGACACCTCAGGGCCTTTGCCAGGAGGTGCCGGAAGGTAATACCGAGCGACCTAGGCCAGGCCAGGCCACCTCTCCGAGCCATCCCTGGGCAGCCCCATTCCCCCAGTTTCAGGGAAAGAGGGGTATGTGGGGGAGGTCCCGCCCTGGGCTGGAGGAGGTTGCAGGGCAGTGGATACCCTGGTGATGCCTTCATGTTCACACCGATGCCACGGGGGGGGTGGGGGGGCAGGGTGGAAAGAGGATTCCCGAGGTGCCTCTCACCAGGGCCAGAGTGAATCCAAGGCCCTCGAGCTGTGTCACTTTTCTCTCCATGGTGGAGCTGCGTGCATCCTGGGGTGTGGTGTGTCTGGAAGGGAGTCCCCTGGGGCTGAGGACCAGCCAAGGCAGCCAGACAGACCTCTGAGGCCTCCCGCCTGGCTGCCGGGCACTGTCTTTACAGAGCTCCACACAGGAGACGGGGCAGGAGCTGAACGATGGGATCCCCTGCCCCACCTCCTTGAAGGACAGGAAGGAGTCCCCTACTGCCAACAAAGTCCAGCGCTGGCTCAGGGTGAGTGGAGGTGCCGGAGGGACCCAGCACCCAGGGCACCGATGCGGCACAAAGGGACCCAGATCCCAGAAACCAGCCTCTGGGCTCCTCGGGGCTCCGTCCTAGACTCCTGCTCCCATGTGAACCCGGATCCCCATCCCCTCCCCAAACCAGCCCTCAGGGCCCTGCCACGGCCTTGGCCCGATGCACAGTCCCTATCCACATATCTGTACGAATATCAGAAAAGCGACCTTAAACCACCTCTCATCCCTTGCTCGAGATCCTGGTGAGTTGGGAGACTTTTCCCCAAAGGGGCATGGGGCTCACGGTACTATGCCTATTGCTCTGCCCTTTGGTTGTAAAGGAGCACATCCCTGGGGCCCCTCCAGGGTCCGGAGCAGGCGCCTCCTTGTGCTGCACAACATTCCAGAAGGCCCATCAGTTACCGCAGCCATTGAGCCCTTCACAGATGCAGGACGTTCATGTGATTCCCTTCTGTTGCCACCTCACAGTGCTGCACGGAACATCCTACGTACCCTAAAATGCTGAGCACCCCCACCCATGAAACAGTCTCTGTGTTCTCAAGCGTGGGATACATCGTCAGAAATCACAGGGACGATGCCCTTAGTGCAGGGAGAGGCTGTCAATACTCAGCTAACGATCTGACCTGAGATACCAACGTCCATTCACACACCCCCCACCTCACATCCTCCTATTGTTGCCATTCTCCCTTTTCCCTAAAAGGATTGCATGAGGTATTTTTTTTGAGACACAGACAGAGATAGAGACAGAGACAGAGACGGGGGTGGGAGACACAGAGGCAGAGACAGGATCCTCAAGCAGACCCCGCCCTAAGTGCGAAGCCTGAGGATGGACTCGATCTCAGGACGCGCGCATCATGACCTCAGCCGAAACCAAGAGGCGGACCCCGAACCCACGGAACCAGCCAGGCACCTTGCTCCTTTTGTCTACTGTGGGCCCTCCTGTCCCACCTCTTTGCCTACGTCACCGAGAGCCTGGGGGTTTGCTCTGGGCTCCAACCCCCAACCCTCCTGGTGACTGCAGTGAAGACCGCATGTCTCCCCTGTCCCACCTCAGGCTAGAAAGGCCTCAACCGGGAAGAGCAATGGGACCTGCGTGGTGTGGCCCCAACGGGCAGAGCTGCTGAAGAAGCGAGTAGAACACCTGCTGCCCGCCTTCCTAGCCAGAGACCTCAGCTACGTCTCCACGTTCCTGGCCACATACAGAGCTTTTGCTACCACCCAGGAGGTGCTGGACCAGCTGTTGACAAGGTGAGCACCCTGCCCCTCCACAGCCCAGTGGGATTTGCCCACCTCGTGCTTGGGAGTCTGGGGAATGCCACCCAACTTCCCGGAGCCTCAGTTGGCTCCTCGGACTGGGGCAGAGTTATTACAGGGACTCAGTGGGGTCCTGTAGGCTAAGGACACCTGGGTGCCTGGCCCTGTGGAAAGGTCCGCTACAGGGGCTGTGGTCGTGCTCGTGGACCATCGTCCCGCTCCCCATGAAGAAGCCTCTGCCTCAGCCCTCACCGTCACCACGGTCTTGAGCTGGGCTCTTTTCCCCTTGGAAAAGGACATCTGACACTCCATCTGGGCTCTGTGTCCTGGGTGAGACCAGAGCAGGCATGCCCGGGGATGAGCAGGGGGCCCCAGGCCCACTCAGCTCTCTGGGATGGGGCTGGTGGGGGCCCTGCCATTCATCGAGCATAAAGGATGGATGCCCTTCTAGGTGCAGACCTGCAGACGCTTCCCTGGGCGCTGACTGTGATCCCACGCACACAGCAGACAGCACCCGGGAGCACCCCAGGGCTCCATTCTAGTCGGCAGTCAGACAGTGACACTAGATATGATGAGAGGGAGGGTTCACAGGACATTTCATGCGATCCCCCCACCACCCCTCCGGCCTCCTCTAGCTACGGATGCGTCCTCTCTTCCTGGGACGAGATCGGCGGAGCCCAGGAGCAGCGGGGCATGTGAGTGAGCTTTGGCTAATGCACAGGGCCCTTCCTTCTTTGAGAGGGCAGCGACGGGACTGTGATCTGGGGGCTGCTGGACCCTCATCCCACACATCTGCAATTCCTGTTGGAGGGTCCAGGTCTCAGGGCTTCTTCTGCAGAAGAGGAAAGGGGTCCTGGAGAGCCCTGGGTGGGGTGTGGGCACTGTGGGAGAGCAGAGGGGGCTGGAGGGCAGCCTCAGCCCCTAACAGTGTCATTCCCCATCACCGCCGCCTCCCAGCCCTGTCTCTACCCCAATCCTGGGACCCAGAACAAAGGGCATGGCTTCCACACATCTGGTGGAACGTCGACACTGGGTGCTCAGCAGGTACTCAGAGGAGACCCAGGGAGGGCTCGGGGACTGGACGTCCCCCACCCAGTGGGAGATTGGTGTCCACGGAAGGACACCCTCTCCTGGCACCTACTGAACGAGGCAGCACGTAGGCACAGGAGGGGAAGTGGGAGGTATCGGGAGGGTCCTGGGAAGGCCAGGGATGGGACAGAGTCCCTTTGCTCCCTCCTTGGTTGGATAGACACAGAGCACTAGTGTGCACTGAGGGCAATGACCACGCCAGACACGCCACCCCTCCCTGCCCACGTGCAGTGGAAGTCACGCGGCAAGTGGGCCGGGAGACTGAGCAGGGCGTCCAGTTTCCACGACGAGGACAGAAATGGTCACACCAGGGGTCAAGGGCTCCCACTCACAGAGGCTTTGGGCCAGCCCCTCCTCAGTGACCAGGTCTGCCTCAGGCAGGACTGCCACATCACAGGTGGACATGGAGTAGGAATGGGCTCTGACAGCCAGGAGCCGGGGACCCAGGGGCCCAGGTTCCCACAGGGGTTCCCTGGGGCATCCGTGTGGGAGGTGCCCCATCCTCTGACTCCTCTGCCCACCTGTCTGTCCCCAGGGCCATCTCCTCCATCCTGGGCACCTGGCTGGGCCACTACCCTGAAGATTTCTTCCAGCCCCCAGAATTTCCCTGCCTAAAGACACTACTGGCGTACGCAAGGCTCAATGTGCCAGGCTCAGACCTGGAGCAACGTGCCTGGCTCCTCCTCTCTCGGCTGCGACATCTCGAGCCCGCTGGGCCAGAGGCTGGGGGTGAGGAGGACTGGGGGTGACTGATGGAGGCCTGTGGAGGGGAGAGAATGGGCCACACAGAGCAAGCCTCCGCAGACTGCAGTGTGGCTGGGAGCAAGGAGTGGTCTCAGATCACTGTCCCCATGGGCTACAATATGGGGAGACCACCCAGGGACGGGTTCTTAGACTCAGACAATATTGAGTGGTGGGCAAAGTTGCCTTCATTTGGAAGGGACATGGAAAGACAATCATCATGACCACACTTTCTCTTCTTGGAGCCACAGCAGCGGCCCCAGAGCGAGATCCGGAACCGTGCCGAAAGCTAGTCCCAGCTCCCACTGTGCTGCCTGCTGCAGCTTCAGAGCCTGAGCTGGAAAACCCCATCACTGCTGCTGGAGCTCAGCAACTCAAAAGAGCAGGGACGTCACCTGCCGTGTCGGGCCCAGTGCAGCTGGTGGTCAGAGCTCTGATCCACCGTGAGGATGTGCAAGAGTCACCTGCGCCTTTGGAAAGCCAGGAGCCAGAGCAGGCCCCAGCACTAGCTAGAGAGGTCCCTGAAGGGCCCCTGATGCCACCTGCCCTGTCGGAGTCGGCGCAGGACAGACTCACAGCTCTAAGTCCCTGTCAGAAGCTCCAAGAGCCACCTGTGCCCTTGGCAGCCCCAGAGCCAAAGCAGGCTCCAGTCCTAGCTATGGAGGTCCCTGAAGAGCCCCTTAGGCCACATGCCATGTCAGAGCCAGCGGAGGATATACTCACAGCTCTGACTCTCTGTCAGGAGCTAGAAGAGTCACCTGCAGCTTTGGAAAGCCAGGAGCCCGAGCAGGCTCCAGCAACCACCTCTCTCAGTGGAGCAACCGGCCTCGGCCCCGGAGCAGCAGTTCCTGCTCGCTGAATCCCCAAAGGATGGCTTCCCCTCCCCTGTCCTTCCAGTGTTTCTAATTTTTGCGTTGTTCATGCACCTATTTCATTGCTTAATATATTCTGGTCTATAAATAAAGGATAAATTGAGTTTTCATGGAATTTTACTCTGATCCTTTTACATTGTACTTCTAGGTGTCATTAGGTACAGAGTGTTTCACAGCCTTGTCCTTCTACAGTATTTCCCTCCCAGAGACTCCCGTGCCACTCGTCAGATACTGTTCATTCCCTCAGCCCAGTCCCTGCAGCCACGGCTCCCCTCTCTGCCTCTGTGAGTTGCTTCTTCTGGGTTTTCATGTGTGTGGGATCAGACAGTGTGCCCTTTTTGTATCTAGCTACGTAACCTATGAGTGATTCATATTTTTTTTCAGGTTTTTTTCTCTTCAAAAACAAACAAAACCAAAAACAGAAACAAACAAACAAACAAAAAAACCCCATTTTACTACAAAGGAATATTCCTGATACAATACTGCGCATGTGAAGCCCCAAAATGAAATGTTTTCATGATCTGGGATAGGCTTCCCTTTTGTAAGTGTGACCCAAGAGCCAGAAATATCTGGGTTCATGAGACACCTTCAAAATCTTTCATTTTCCTGGATAGGCCAGGTTTCAATGATTCTAATGTGCATATTAGAAAAATATTAAGACTGCATATTAAATCTTCCTCTTTATTACAAACATATCAGGTAATTAAAAAGTTCTCTAAGGTTTTAGCCAGATTACGTTTTGTTAGTAAAATAGTGATGTAAATATGAAGAAAGGAAGACACATTCCTTCTACCTTCTATCACGATAGCCCATAACACATGGCGGCCCTCTTCCAGTCCTTTCCCTTGGAGTGTATGGGTGAGTGTGTGGGGGGAGGGGGTTTGCCTGTGTGTGGGATAGGGTGGGGCAGGGAGGGTTCCACAGCTGGGCTCTTGTGCGGCCTGAGGTCCCCACAGGGGACAGGCACTGCTCCTCCTGTCCCCTTCTGCATTCTCAGGGGCTACACATCATTTACTCAGCAGCACCACCTGCCGAACAATTGAGACATCTCCAATTCTTGGAGTCTCATCCTTAAAGTGAAGAGTACAATGTGCCCTAAATCTCTTTTGCTTTAGGACTGTTTCCTAAAAGCACAATTTCTGGAACACACTTTAGTCCCATTGTGGGAGTATTGGCTTCAGGGTCCTCTACCTATACTCTCTTTCTTTCCGTGGAGCCTTGCTCGGGAAAGGAGGGTCCCCGGAGACTAGAGATGAACCCTGAAATCATGAGGAAGACAAGCCCACAGTGAGGCCATCAGGCTACCTGGGCGGGACCCGTGGAGCAGGGAAGAGCCTCTCCATACCGCCCTCACGGATCCTCCCTCCACAAGCATCCCTGCCCCACCACACACACACACACACACACACACACACACACACACACACACACACACACCCGTCCTGGAACACCCCTCATCCAGACCCCATCCCGGGACACACCCCAGCCACTCCAGCCCCTCCTGCTCTAGAACTCAGCTTCTAAGTAGAGCAACCGGGTCCTGCTTCCAGGCCAGCAGAGGGGCGTCGGCCAGGCCACACTTGTCTGCTTGCTCCGGGTCCATCCTTTTTGGGCCTTGTCCTCCCAGGAAGGAACCAAGCTCTCATGGCAGCTCAGGTCAGTGAGTCACAGACATGATCTGAATGTGTTCATCCATATGTCCACTAGGTGGCAACAGCAAGAACTGCTTGAACCTCTGTGAACAGGGGGGACCTTTACTGAGGAGGGAAGAGAAGGCTAGCTGAGGACAAAGCCGGAATTGACACCCCACACACACCCCCACCATGGGGTGTCCGTGACATTCCTCAGGCACTCCTGGCTGCCCTAAAGGGCAAAGAAATAGTTAACCTATAGACACCACAATCCTGCAAGACTTAAGTCTCCCTCAGTTTCCCAATGTCTTAGCAGTTTACAAGAACCAAGCATTTCTATCAATAACATAGCTTCCTGAAGGGAAAGTAGATACAATGAAATGTCCTTATACTCTGCAGCCTCCAGGAAGTTCCCAACCGTCTTAATGTTCATGCCTTGCTAGAGGGCAAAACCACCTTCCCGAGACAATGGCAAGGCCTCTGTACCTTGTGAGTCTTCTTTCACATATGCAAGTATTATCTCAACCTCCCTTTTTCCTTACCTTCTCCCAACCCCATAGTCTACCATCAGCCACCCCTCACAAGCCAGGGCAGCATCTCTTTCTGCCATGGGTCCTGTCATAAACCACCAATTTTGCACCAAAGACGTCTCAAGAATTCTTTCCTGGTCGTCGGCTCCAGATTCCACCCTCACTGAACCTCACCTGTATTCCACAACCTCCTCATTTCCAAAGCACACTGGGTGCTCATGGAAGCTGCAGGATGGACAGAGCCTCAACCGGCAGCTTTGGCACTGGGCATAGCCCCTCCACACCCCTCAGGCTCCTCCAGCAGTGACCCCCTGCCCCTGCCAGCCCCAATTCTTGATAACCCTGCAGTTCAGTTGTTGTGAGAGCGGTGCCTACGCTTCCTGCTCCAGACACAAGTGAGGAGAAGGGAGAGATCCCTCTCCTTGCACAAAGTCGGTTGACGGGGAGTCCACTTGATCGGAAGCTCTCCACCTGGGAGCCCTGCAAAGGACAGAAACGCTGTGACCCTCCGCCTTCCCCAAGGAGCTTTGGTGTGGGGAGCACCGCAGAAGTCTACAGAACTTGGTGCACAACAGCATCACAGCTCTGCGCCTACAGATGAGGGCGGCCGTTTTTATTCTCACCCTTTCAAGAGGCAGGGAAAGCCCTCTGGGAACACAAGGCACACAGAGCAACCAGCTGACCCTGAGCCCCACCGGGCCCCCTGGCAAGGGGCAGTGCATCCCCATCCAGGCAAAAACACCTGAGAATCAGCGCACTAGGCCCCCGCCCCCCGAAAACGAGGTGAAAGAACAAGTGAACAGTAAGTTTACAGACCAAAGAGGATGGCCAAACTCCAGCGCTAGGGGAAAATAGCACCTAGAGCTTGAGGCTTTTTCTCATGATTCATTTCTCTCTCCATTCAAAATTTTCCATTTATTTTTTTCCCTCTTTTTTTCCCTTTCCAACTACTTTTTTTTTTAATTTTAGCAACTCTTCATTTTTCAATCTTTTCTGAACTGTCATTTTTTACATGGACATTTTATACATATATTCTTCATTTTTGTTTTCTTGTTTTTTTTTAAAGAGAGTCTTTTTTTTTATATACATTTTATTTATTAATTCGACAGAGATAGAGACAGCCAGCGAGAGAGGGAACACAAGCAGGGGGAGTGGGAGAGGAAGAAGCAGGCTCATAGCAGAAGAGCCTGATGTGGGGCTCGATCCCAGATTGCCGGGATCACGCCCTGAGCCGAAGGCAGACGCTTAACCGCTGTGCCACCCAGGCGCTCCTATATTCCTCATTTTCGGATTCCTTTTGCTATATATATATGAGTTTGGCTTTCTTTACAATTTTGGGATTTAGTGACTTCCAACACACAGACCAAAAGACAATCGGGACCAAGTGGATCACCCAGTTTTGTCCACCCTGTGAGATCCCAATCTCTCTCTCCCCCATCCATTCTTCTCTGGGAAAAGTGACTAGAGGGAGGGATTCACAGCAAAAGAAAGAGCCAGGGGTAACACTCTCTGCCACTGATCTAATGCATACGGTTTTAAGTAAGATGTCAGAGCTGGAACTCACGATGACAGTTACAAAGTTGCTAGCTGGGCTTGAAAAAAGGATAAATGACACGAGAGACTCTCATAGTGCAGAAATGAAATCGAATCAGGCCCACATTCAAAAGGCTCTAACTGAGATGCAGTCTACATTGGATGTGGATGCTCTAACGCCTAGGGTCAATGAGGCAGAAGACAGAGTCAGTGACACCAAAGACAAGCTGATGGAAAGGAAGGAAGCTGAGGAAAAGAGAGAAAGCCAACGAATGGACCATGGGTGGAGGAATCGAAAAATCAGTGATGCCACAAAAGGAAACAATATTGGAATTACTTCTGGCCCTGAGGGAGAAGACACAGAGGGACAGAAGATCTATCTGTGTGGATCGTAGCTGAGAACTTCCCTAATCTGGGAGGGAAACAGGCATTCAAGTCCAAGAGGTAGAGAGGACTCTTCCCCAAGGCCATAAGAATAGAGGAACACCCTAACATATACTAGTGACGTTTGCAATTTCAGACAGAAAGAGAAAATCCTGAAAGCAGCTCGAGACAAGAGGGTCTTCACCGACAGGGGTAAGCACATTAGACTAGCCACATACCTATCCACAGAGACCTGGCACACCAGAAAGGGCTGGCGTGATCGAGTCAGGGTACTAAATGAGAAAAACATGCAGCCAAGAATACTTTATCCAGCAAGGAGTCATTCTGAATAGGAGCAGAGATAAAGAGCTTCCAGGACAGAAAGAAACTCAAAGGATTTGGCCGCTAAACCACCCTGCAAGAAATAGGAAGGGGGATCCTGTAAGGGAAGAGAGACTCCAAGAGTAACACAGACCAGAAAGAAACAGAGACCATCTACACAATTAGGGACGTGACAGGTAATGCAATGGACTCATCTCCATGTGCTTTTTAGATTTTTTTCTTTAGCATTGGTCTTAAGCAATTTTATTAGGATGTAGGTTGATAAGGAGGGGTTTTTTCATGATCCTTATGTTTGGGGGTTTTGTTGGCTGGATTCCTGAATTCTTGAATCTATGGGTGTAGAGGGTTCATGCAATTCAGATAATAATCAGACATTACTTCTTCAAACATTTTTTTTTCTGTACCTCAGCCAATTTCTTATCTACCAGGCCACTTGAAATTGCTACAAAGCTCACACCTACTCCAGTGTTTGTGTGCACGGCGTGGTTTGCAGCCTTCCTTTTCTCTGCTTTATTCTGGACAACTTCTATGATCATGCATTCAAGTTCTCTCTCTGTCTCTCTCTCTCTCTTTTTGCTATGTAGTGTCTAACGTGAAAGAAAGCCCATCTACTACATTTTTCATCTTAGACGTGCTACTCTTCAGCTCCAGAAGTTGGGTTTTCCTTGTTTTCATATTTTCTATATCTCTGTTTCACTTCATCCTTTGTGTACATTCTTACGTATATAAAACCTCTTTCTAACAGTTGTTTGAAAGTGCATGTGCAATACTTCCATCCTCTTTTTCATTTCTGGGTAGGTTTCTATTGTTTAATCTTTCTCCTCAGTACGAGGTGAACTTTTCTCCTTCTTTGCATCCTGGTAATCTTTGGTTGGAAGGCAGGTATTGTGAATTTTAATGGTTAGATATTAACTATTGCTTATATTTCTACACATACTCTTGAGGATTGTTCTGATGGTGAGGGTCCTGGAGAACTATTTTATCCTTCCAGACTAGCTTTCCAAAGGTTTGTTAGGGGGTATCACAGTAGTCTTCAATATATTTTGCTATTGTTCTGTTGGTATTCTGAGCTCTCTTTGCAATGTCCCACGAATTACGAGGTTTTCCACTCTGCCTGCTGCTGGTAGCACAGACTTTTCCTGGTTGTGTGTGAAGGCTAGTGACATTTTCCTCTCTGCTTCCCCTGGGCTATTATTTTCCCCACACCACATACGTTCCTCACACAGGTGCCCTATTGAGGAATTCTATGAAAACTCAAAAGTGATCCTAGATGGCTTTCTGAGGTCCTCTTTCTCTGTGCAGCTCTCCTCAGTATTCTGTACTGTAAACCACAGCCATATCGACTTCTCCAAATTTCCATCTTGCTGTCTCCAACTCATGGAAATGGCTGAGCTGCGCCTGTATTCTTCATCCCTGACCCATAGACTAGAAACTAAATCTCTTTAGGCAGTTAAGTGAGGGAAATGCACAGTCCCCCATGTCTGTCTTCCCTCTTGCACTAGTCACTTCCCTGCATTGCCTGGAAATATATCGAAAGTGTTCTTTTGCCAGGGCGCCTGGGTGGCTCAGTTGCTTAAGCTTCTGACTCGTGATCTGGACTCAGGTCATGAATTCAGGGTCTTGGGATCAAGACCAGCATTGGGCATCACACTCAGCACAGAGTCGGCTTGAGATTCTGTCTCCCCTCTCCCTCTATCCTCCCCACCCCCCACACTCTGTCTCTCAAGCCAACACAGAAAATCTTTCAACGAAAATAAAGTCAGTTACGTAAGAGACGGCCTCTGCAACAAGGGGAAGACCCTAGCAGGGTCCGTGGCTTGCCCAGAATCACAGACTGGTAAGAAGGCAGAACCAGGCCTGAACCCAGCTCTCCGAGTGTCCTCAAAGGTGGGGCCATGGCTGAACCTAGCTACTCACTGGGAGCTCGGGAAGAGGTGGTGTTCTGGAACTGGCTGTAGACCTGGAGATGGTATGGGGGTGGGAAGAAGCATCGACATCCCAGGCAGGAGGCATCCCAGCACGTACCTGTCTGAGGAGGAGCCCAGGCCAGGGCAACCCACTGACGGCACCCCTGCCCACATGACACCCAGAGGAAAGGAGGGATGGCTCGTGACACACGACTGGCAGCGTCTAGGAGTAAGGGTGGGCTCAGCCCCTCTGAGCCAAGGCTCCAATAGCTTCTGCAGGGTTTGCCTTGGAAATTAGAAAGCCTAAGACCTGGGAAAGCTATTTCCCATCCACCCCTAGGTGGGACTGGGCCTGCACAATAGGAGTACTGGGGCACACACATGTGCACAGACACACACACAACACTAGGGACTGTGGGTGGGATCGGAGGAGCTACAGACTCAGAGAAGGTGAGAAAGGAAGAAAATGTGGTGGCAGGTATTCCCTACGTGCGACACCACTCCCCCAATTTCTTAGATGGTATCCCACCTATGCCTGTGGACTTCTGCAAGAAGTACACACTGGAATAATCCCTATCGCACAGGCAAGACACAGACCATCCCTGACAGGCACAACGGCTTCTCCGGGGTCCAAAACAGGGAAGATGGAGAGTTGCATCAGAGCCCAGGGGTGTTTCCAAGCTGGGGCCCTGGCTGCACCCAGACCTTCCCTGGGGCCTGTGGAGAGGGTTGTGTTGGTGTCACTGGGTACACATTTGGCATGGCATGCAGAAAGGGGATGAGCAGTCGGCAGCCCAGAGCACTGTCTGTGCAGGTGCTAGTCCAGGTGTGGACTCAGGGAGGGGATCCCAGGAAGTGAAGTCACTTCCCTGATAACCGACCCCAACGGAACTCGGAACCCCGGTCACCAGGCACCCACATTCTAGTGCGGTCCCGTATCAGGCTCACTTGGCCGGAGACATTCGATAGTGAAAGATGTTCTCTTGCTGCGTGCCCATTTTCCGGGGCTCTGGCTTCCAGAATCCCCGGGGTGAGGGACGTTTCACATGCTGCAGACACTGGCTCAACCCGCGCCCCCGACACCTCAGGGCCTTTGCCAGGAGGTGCCGGAAGGTAATACCGAGCGACCTAGGCCAGGCCAGGCCACCTCTCCGAGCCATCCCTGGGCAGCCCCATTCCCCCAGTTTCAGGGAAAGAGGGGTATGTGGGGGAGGTCCCGCCCTGGGCTGGAGGAGGTTGCAGGGCAGTGGATACCCTGGTGATGCCTTCATGTTCACACCGATGCCACGGGGGGGTGGGGGGGGCAGGGTGGAAAGAGGATTCCCGAGGTGCCTCTCACCAGGGCCAGAGTGAATCCAAGGCCCTCGAGCTGTGTCACTTTTCTCTCCATGGTGGAGCTGCGTGCATCCTGGGGTGTGGTGTGTCTGGAAGGGAGTCCCCTGGGGCTGAGGACCAGCCAAGGCAGCCAGACAGACCTCTGAGGCCTCCCGCCTGGCTGCCGGGCACTGTCTTTACAGAGCTCCACACAGGAGACGGGGCAGGAGCTGAATGATGGGATCCCCTGCCCCACCTCCTTGAAGGACAGGAAGGAGTCCCCTACTGCCAACAAAGTCCAGCGCTGGCTCAGGGTGAGTGGAGGTGCCGGAGGGACCCAGCACCCAGGGCACCGATGCGGCACAAAGGGACCCAGATCCCAGAAACCAGCCTCTGGGCTCCTCGGGGCTCCGTCCTAGACTCCTGCTCCCATGTGAACCCGGATCCCCATCCCCTCCCCAAACCAGCCCTCAGGGCCCTGCCACGGCCTTGGCCCGATGCACAGTCCCTATCCACATATCTGTACGAATATCAGAAAAGCGACCTTAAACCACCTCTCATCCCTTGCTCGAGATCCTGGTGAGTTGGGAGACTTTTCCCCAAAGGGGCATGGGGCTCACGGTACTATGCCTATTGCTCTGCCCTTTGGTTGTAAAGGAGCACATCCCTGGGGCCCCTCCAGGGTCCGGAGCAGGCGCCTCCTTGTGCTGCACAACATTCCAGAAGGCCCATCAGTTACCGCAGCCATTGAGCCCTTCACAGATGCAGGACGTTCATGTGATTCCCTTCTGTTGCCACCTCACAGTGCTGCACGGAACATCCTACGTACCCTAAAATGCTGAGCACCCCCACCCATGAAACAGTCTCTGTGTTCTCAAGCGTGGGATACATCGTCAGAAATCACAGGGACGATGCCCTTAGTGCAGGGAGAGGCTGTCAATACTCAGCTAACGATCTGACCTGAGATACCAACGTCCATTCACACACCCCCCACCTCACATCCTCCTATTGTTGCCATTCTCCCTTTTCCCTAAAAGGATTGCATGAGGTATTTTTTTTGAGACACAGACAGAGATAGAGACAGAGACAGAGACGGGGGTGGGAGACACAGAGGCAGAGACAGGATCCTCAAGCAGACCCCGCCCTAAGTGCGAAGCCTGAGGATGGACTCGATCTCAGGACGCGCGCATCATGACCTCAGCCGAAACCAAGAGGCGGACCCCGAACCCACGGAACCAGCCAGGCACCTTGCTCCTTTTGTCTACTGTGGGCCCTCCTGTCCCACCTCTTTGCCTACGTCACCGAGAGCCTGGGGGTTTGCTCTGGGCTCCAACCCCCAACCCTCCTGGTGACTGCAGTGAAGACCGCATGTCTCCCCTGTCCCACCTCAGGCTAGAAAGGCCTCAACCGGGAAGAGCAATGGGACCTGCGTGGTGTGGCCCCAACGGGCAGAGCTGCTGAAGAAGCGAGTAGAACACCTGCTGCCCGCCTTCCTAGCCAGAGACCTCAGCTACGTCTCCACGTTCCTGGCCACATACAGAGCTTTTGCTACCACCCAGGAGGTGCTGGACCAGCTGTTGACAAGGTGAGCACCCTGCCCCTCCACAGCCCAGTGGGATTTGCCCACCTCGTGCTTGGGAGTCTGGGGAATGCCACCCAACTTCCCGGAGCCTCAGTTGGCTCCTCGGACTGGGGCAGAGTTATTACAGGGACTCAGTGGGGTCCTGTAGGCTAAGGACACCTGGGTGCCTGGCCCTGTGGAAAGGTCCGCTACAGGGGCTGTGGTCGTGCTCGTGGACCATCGTCCCGCTCCCCATGAAGAAGCCTCTGCCTCAGCCCTCACCGTCACCACGGTCTTGAGCTGGGCTCTTTTCCCCTTGGAAAAGGACATCTGACACTCCATCTGGGCTCTGTGTCCTGGGTGAGACCAGAGCAGGCATGCCCGGGGATGAGCAGGGGGCCCCAGGCCCACTCAGCTCTCTGGGATGGGGCTGGTGGGGGCCCTGCCATTCATCGAGCATAAAGGATGGATGCCCTTCTAGGTGCAGACCTGCAGACGCTTCCCTGGGCGCTGACTGTGATCCCACGCACACAGCAGACAGCACCCGGGAGCACCCCAGGGCTCCATTCTAGTCGGCAGTCAGACAGTGACACTAGATATGATGAGAGGGAGGGTTCACAGGACATTTCATGCGATCCCCCCACCACCCCTCCGGCCTCCTCTAGCTACGGATGCGTCCTCTCTTCCTGGGACGAGATCGGCGGAGCCCAGGAGCAGCGGGGCATGTGAGTGAGCTTTGGCTAATGCACAGGGCCCTTCCTTCTTTGAGAGGGCAGCGACGGGACTGTGATCTGGGGGCTGCTGGACCCTCATCCCACACATCTGCAATTCCTGTTGGAGGGTCCAGGTCTCAGGGCTTCTTCTGCAGAAGAGGAAAGGGGTCCTGGAGAGCCCTGGGTGGGGTGTGGGCACTGTGGGAGAGCAGAGGGGGCTGGAGGGCAGCCTCAGCCCCTAACAGTGTCATTCCCCATCACCGCCGCCTCCCAGCCCTGTCTCTACCCCAATCCTGGGACCCAGAACAAAGGGCATGGCTTCCACACATCTGGTGGAACGTCGACACTGGGTGCTCAGCAGGTACTCAGAGGAGACCCAGGGAGGGCTCGGGGACTGGACGTCCCCCACCCAGTGGGAGATTGGTGTCCACGGAAGGACACCCTCTCCTGGCACCTACTGAACGAGGCAGCACGTAGGCACAGGAGGGGAAGTGGGAGGTATCGGGAGGGTCCTGGGAAGGCCAGGGATGGGACAGAGTCCCTTTGCTCCCTCCTTGGTTGGATAGACACAGAGCACTAGTGTGCACTGAGGGCAATGACCACGCCAGACACGCCACCCCTCCCTGCCCACGTGCAGTGGAAGTCACGCGGCAAGTGGGCCGGGAGACTGAGCAGGGCGTCCAGTTTCCACGACGAGGACAGAAATGGTCACACCAGGGGTCAAGGGCTCCCACTCACAGAGGCTTTGGGCCAGCCCCTCCTCAGTGACCAGGTCTGCCTCAGGCAGGACTGCCACATCACAGGTGGACATGGAGTAGGAATGGGCTCTGACAGCCAGGAGCCGGGGTCCCAGGGGCCCAGGTTCCCACAGGGGTTCCCTGGGGCATCCGTGTGGGAGGTGCCCCGTCCTCTGACTCCTCTGCCCACCTGTCTGTCCCCAGGGCCATCTCCTCCATCCTGGGCACCTGGCTGGGCCACTACCCTGAAGATTTCTTCCAGCCCCCAGAATTTCCCTGCCTAAAGACACTACTGGCGTACTCAAGGCTCAATGTGCCAGGCTCAGACCTGGAGCAACGTGCCTGGCTCCTCCTCTCTCGGCTGCGACATCTCGAGCCCGCTGGGCCAGAGGCTGGGGGTGAGGAGGACTGGGGGTGACTGATGGAGGCCTGTGGAGGGGAGAGAATGGGCCACACAGAGCAAGCCTCCGCAGACTGCAGTGTGGCTGGGAGCAAGGAGTGGTCTCAGATCACTGTCCCCATGGGCTACAATATGGGGAGACCACCCAGGGACGGGTTCTTAGACTCAGACAATATTGAGTGGTGGGCAAAGTTGCCTTCATTTGGAAGGGACATGGAAAGACAATCATGATGACCACACTTTCTCTTCTTGGAGCCACAGCAGCAGCCCCAGAGCGAGATCCGGAACCGTGCCGAAAGCTAGTCCCAGCTCCCACTGTGCTGCCTGCTGCAGCTTCAGAGCCTGAGCTGGAAAACCCCATCACTGCTGCTGGAGCTCAGCAACTCAAAAGAGCAGGGACGTCACCTGCCGTGTCGGGCCCAGTGCAGCTGGTGGTCAGAGCTCTGATCCACCGTGAGGATGTGCAAGAGTCACCTGCGCCTTTGGAAAGCCAGGAGCCAGAGCAGGCCCCAGCACTAGCTAGAGAGGTCCCTGAAGGGCCCCTGATGCCACCTGCCCTGTCGGAGTCGGCGCAGGACAGACTCACAGCTCTAAGTCCCTGTCAGAAGCTCCAAGAGCCACCTGTGCCCTTGGCAGCCCCAGAGCCAAAGCAGGCTCCAGTCCTAGCTATGGAGGTCCCTGAAGAGCCCCTTAGGCCACATGCCATGTCAGAGCCAGCGGAGGATATACTCACAGCTCTGACTCTCTGTCAGGAGCTAGAAGAGTCACCTGCAGCTTTGGAAAGCCAGGAGCCCGAGCAGGCTCCAGCAACCACCTCTCTCAGTGGAGCAACCGGCCTCGGCCCCGGAGCAGCAGTTCCTGCTCGCTGAATCCCCAAAGGATGGCTTCCCCTCCCCTGTCCTTCCAGTGTTTCTAATTTTTGCGTTGTTCATGCACCTATTTCATTGCTTAATATATTCTGGTCTATAAATAAAGGATAAATTGAGTTTTCATGGAATTTTACTCTGATCCTTTTACATTGTACTTCTAGGTGTCATTAGGTACAGAGTGTTTCACAGCCTTGTCCTTCTACAGTATTTCCCTCCCAGAGACTCCCGTGCCACTCGTCAGATACTGTTCATTCCCTCAGCCCAGTCCCTGCAGCCACGGCTCCCCTCTCCGCCTCTGTGAGTTGCTTCTTCTGGGTTTTCATGTGTGTGGGATCAGACAGTGTGCCCTTTTTGTATCTAGCTACGTAACCTATGAGTGATTCATATTTTTTTTCAGGTTTTTTTCTCTTCAAAAACAAACAAAACCAAAAACAGAAACAAACAAACAAACAAAAAAACCCCATTTTACTACAAAGGAATATTCCTGATACAATACTGCGCATGTGAAGCCCCAAAATGAAATGTTTTCATGATCTGGGATAGGCTTCCCTTTTGTAAGTGTGACCCAAGAGCCAGAAATATCTGGGTTCATGAGACACCTTCAAAATCTTTCATTTTCCTGGATAGGCCAGGTTTCAATGATTCTAATGTGCATATTAGAAAAATATTAAGACTGCATATTAAATCTTCCTCTTTATTACAAACATATCAGGTAATTAAAAAGTTCTCTAAGGTTTTAGCCAGATTACGTTTTGTTAGTAAAATAGTGATGTAAATATGAAGAAAGGAAGACACATTCCTTCTACCTTCTATCACGATAGCCCATAACACATGGCGGCCCTCTTCCAGTCCTTTCCCTTGGAGTGTATGGGTGAGTGTGTGGGGGGAGGGGGTTTGCCTGTGTGTGGGATAGGGTGGGGCAGGGAGGGTTCCACAGCTGGGCTCTTGTGCGGCCTGAGGTCCCCACAGGGGACAGGCACTGCTCCTCCTGTCCCCTTCTGCATTCTCAGGGGCTACACATCATTTACTCAGCAGCACCACCTGCCGAACAATTGAGACATCTCCAATTCTTGGAGTCTCATCCTTAAAGTGAAGAGTACAATGTGCCCTAAATCTCTTTTGCTTTAGGACTGTTTCCTAAAAGCACAATTTCTGGAACACACTTTAGTCCCATTGTGGGAGTATTGGCTTCAGGGTCCTCTATCTATACTCTCTTTCTTTCCGTGGAGCCTTGCTCGGGAAAGGAGGGTCCCCGGAGACTAGAGATGAACCCTGAAATCATGAGGAAGACAAGCCCACAGTGAGGCCATCAGGCTACCTGGGCGGGACCCGTGGAGCAGGGAAGAGCCTCTCCATACCGCCCTCACGGATCCTCCCTCCACAAGCATCCCTGCCCCACCACACACACACACACACACACACACACACACACACACACACACACACACACCCGTCCTGGAACACCCCTCATCCAGACCCCATCCCGGGACACACCCCAGCCACTCCAGCCCCTCCTGCTCTAGAACTCAGCTTCTAAGTAGAGCAACCAGGTCCTGCTTCCAGGCCAGCAGAGGGGCGTCGGCCAGGCCACACTTGTCTGCTTGCTCCGGGTCCATCCTTTTTGGGCCTTGTCCTCCCAGGAAGGAACCAAGCTCTCATGGCAGCTCAGGTCAGTGAGTCACAGACATGACCTGAATGTGTTCATCCATATGTCCACTAGGTGGCAACAGCAAGAACTGCTTGAACCTCTGTGAATAGGGGGGACCTTTACTGAGGAGGGAAGAGAAGGCTAGCTGAGGACAAAGCCGGAATTGACACCCCACACACACCCCCACCATGGGGTGTCCGTGACATTCCTCAGGCACTCCTGGCTGCCCTAAAGGGCAAAGAAATAGTTAACCTATAGACACCACAATCCTGCAAGACTTAAGTCTCCCTCAGTTTCCCAATGTCTTAGCAGTTTACAAGAACCAAGCATTTCTATCAATAACTTAGCTTCCTGAAGGGAAAGTAGATACAATGAAATGTCCTTATACTCTGCAGCCTCCAGGAAGTTCCCAACCGTCTTAATGTTCATGCCTTGCTAGAGGGCAAAACCACCTTCCCGAGACAATGGCAAGGCCTCTGTACCTTGTGAGTCTTCTTTCACATATGCAAGTATTATCTCAACCTCCCTTTTTCCTTACCTTCTCCCAACCCCATAGTCTACCATCAGCCACCCCTCACAAGCCAGGGCAGCATCTCTTTCTGCCATGGGTCCTGTCATAAACCACCAATTTTGCACCAAAGACGTCTCAAGAATTCTTTCCTGGTCGTCGGCTCCAGATTCCACCCTCACTGAACCTCACCTGTATTCCACAACCTCCTCATTTCCAAAGCACACTGGGTGCTCATGGAAGCTGCAGGATGGACAGAGCCTCAACCGACAGCTTTGGCACTGGGCATAGCCCCTCCACACCCCTCAGGCTCCTCCAGCAGTGACCCCCTGCCCCTGCCAGCCCCAATTCTTGATAACCCTGCAGTTCAGTTGTTGTGAGAGCGGTGCCTACGCTTCCTGCTCCAGACACAAGTGAGGAGAAGGGAGAGATCCCTCTCCTTGCACAAAGTCGGTTGACGGGGAGTCCACTTGATCGGAAGCTCTCCACCTGGGAGCCCTGCAAAGGACAGAAACGCTGTGACCCTCCGCCTTCCCCAAGGAGCTTTGGTGTGGGGAGCACCGCAGAAGTCTACAGAACTTGGTGCACAACAGCATCACACCTCTGAGCCTACAGATGAGGGCGGCCGTTTTTATTCTCACCCTTTCAAGAGGCAGGGAAAGCCCTCTGGGAACACAAGGCACACAGAGCAACCAGCTGACCCTGAGCCCCACCGGGCCCCCTGGCAAGGGGCAGTGCATCCCCATCCAGGCAAAAACACCTGAGAATCAGCGCACTAGGCCCCCGCCCCCCGAAAACGAGGTGAAAGAACAAGTGAACAGTAAGTTTACAGACCAAAGAGGATGGCCAAACTCCAGCGCTAGGGGAAAATAGCACCTAGAGCTTGAGGCTTTTTCTCATGATTCATTTCTCTCTCCATTCAAAATTTTCCATTTATTTTTTTCCCTCTTTTTTTCCCTTTCCAACTACTTTTTTTTTTAATTTTAGCAACTCTTCATTTTTCAATCTTTTCTGAACTGTCATTTTTTACATGGACATTTTATACATATATTCTTCATTTTTGTTTTCTTGTTTTTTTTAAAGAGAGTCTTTTTTTTTTATATACATTTTATTTATTAATTCGACAGAGATAGAGACAGCCAGCGAGAGAGGGAACACAAGCAGGGGGAGTGGGAGAGGAAGAAGCAGGCTCATAGCAGAAGAGCCTGATGTGGGGCTCGATCCCAGATTGCCGGGATCACGCCCTGAGCCGAAGGCAGACGCTTAACCGCTGTGCCACCCAGGCGCTCCTATATTCCTCATTTTCGGATTCCTTTCGCTATATATATATGAGTTTGGCTTTCTTTACAATTTTGGGATTTAGTGACTTCCAACACACAGACCAAAAGACAATTGGGACCAAGTGGATCACCCAGTTTTGTCCACCCTGTGAGATCCCAATCTCTCTCTCCCCCATCCATTCTTCTCTGGGAAAAGTGACTAGAGGGAGGGATTCACAGCAAAAGAAAGAGCCAGGGGTAACACTCTCTGCCACTGATCTAATGCATACGGTTTTAAGTAAGATGTCAGAGCTGGAACTCACGATGACAGTTACAAAGTTGCTAGCTGGGCTTGAAAAAAGGATAAATGACACGAGAGACTCTCATAGTGCAGAAATGAAATCGAATCAGGCCCACATTCAAAAGGCTCTAACTGAGATGCAGTCTACATTGGATGTGGATGCTCTAACGCCTAGGGTCAATGAGGCAGAAGACAGAGTCAGTGACACCAAAGACAAGCTGATGGAAAGGAAGGAAGCTGAGGAAAAGAGAGAAAGCCAACGAATGGACCATGGGTGGAGGAATCGAAAAATCAGTGATGCCACAAAAGGAAACAATATTGGAATTACTTCTGGCCCTGAGGGAGAAGACACAGAGGGACAGAAGATCTATCTGTGTGGATCGTAGCTGAGAACTTCCCTAATCTGGGAGGGAAACAGGCATTCAAGTCCAAGACGTAGAGAGGACTCTTCCCCAAGGCCATAAGAATAGAGGAACACCCTAACATATACTAGTGACGTTTGCAATTTCAGACAGAAAGAGAAAATCCTGAAAGCAGCTCGAGACAAGAGGGTCTTCACCGACAGGGGTAAGCACATTAGACTAGCCACATACCTATCCACAGAGACCTGGCACACCAGAAAGGGCTGGCGTGATCGAGTCAGGGTACTAAATGAGAAAAACATGCAGCCAAGAATACTTTATCCAGCAAGGAGTCATTCCGAATAGGAGCAGAGATAAAGAGCTTCCAGGACAGAAAGAAACTCAAAGGATTTGGCCGCTAAACCACCCTGCAAGAAATAGGAAGGGGGATCCTGTAAGGGAAGAGAGACTCCAAGAGTAACACAGACCAGAAAGAAACAGAGACCATCTACACAATTAGGGACGTGACAGGTAATGCAATGGACTCATCTCCATCTGCTTTTTAGATTTTTTTCTTTAGCATTGGTCTTAAGCAATTTTATTAGGATGTAGGTTGATAAGGAGGGGTTTTTTCATGATCCTTATGTTTGGGGGTTTTGTTGGCTGGATTCCTGAATTCTTGAATCTATGGGTGTAGAGGGTTCATGCAATTCAGATAATAATCAGACATTACTTCTTCAAACATTTTTTTTTCTGTACCTCAGCCAATTTCTTATCTACCAGGCCACTTGAAATTGCTACAAAGCTCACACCTACTCCAGTGTTTGTGTGCACGGCGTGGTTTGCAGCCTTCCTTTTCTCTGCTTTATTCTGGACAACTTCTATGATCATGCATTCAAGTTCTCTCTCTGTCTCTCTCTCTCTCTTTTTGCTATGTAGTGTCTAACGTGAAAGAAAGCCCATCTACTACATTTTTCATCTTAGACGTGCTACTCTTCAGCTCCAGAAGTTGGGTTTTCCTTGTTTTCATATTTTCTATATCTCTGTTTCACTTCATCCTTTGTGTACATTCTTACGTATATAAAACCTCTTTCTAACAGTTGTTTGAAAGTGCATGTGCAATACTTCCATCCTCTTTTTCATTTCTGGGTAGGTTTCTATTGTTTAATCTTTCTCCTCAGTACGAGGTGAACTTTTCTCCTTCTTTGCATCCTGGTAATCTTTGGTTGGAAGGCAGGTATTGTGAATTTTAATGGTTAGATATTAACTATTGCTTATATTTCTACACATACTCTTGAGGATTGTTCTGATGGTGAGGGTCCTGGAGAACTATTTTATCCTTCCAGACTAGCTTTCCAAAGGTTTGTTAGGGGGTATCACAGTAGTCTTCAATATATTTTGCTATTGTTCTGTTGGTATTCTGAGCTCTCTTTGCAATGTCCCACGAATTACGAGGTTTTCCACTCTGCCTGCTGCTGGTAGCACAGACTTTTCCTGGTTGTGTGTGAAGGCTAGTGACATTTTCCTCTCTGCTTCCCCTGGGCTATTATTTTCCCCACACCACATACGTTCCTCACACAGGTGCCCTATTGAGGAATTCTATGAAAACTCAAAAGTGATCCTAGATGGCTTTCTGAGGTCCTCTTTCTCTGTGCAGCTCTCCT
Organism: Ursus americanus; assembly: GCF_024610735.1. Taxonomy (NCBI): domain Eukaryota; kingdom Metazoa; phylum Chordata; class Mammalia; order Carnivora; family Ursidae; genus Ursus; species Ursus americanus. The sequence goes on along the minus strand of NW_028273729.1, from coordinate 186,981 downwards.
CAGTATTCTGTACTGTAAACCACAGCCATATCGACTTCTCCAAATTTCCATCTTGCTGTCTCCAACTCATGGAAATGGCTGAGCTGCGCCTGTATTCTTCATCCCTGACCCATAGACTAGAAACTAAATCTCTTTAGGCAGTTAAGTGAGGGAAATGCACAGTCCCCCATGTCTGTCTTCCCTCTTGCACTAGTCACTTCCCTGCATTGCCTGGAAATATATCGAAAGTGTTCTTTTGCCAGGGCGCCTGGGTGGCTCAGTTGCTTAAGCTTCTGACTCGTGATCTGGACTCAGGTCACGAATTCAGGGTCTTGGGATCAAGACCAGCATTGGGCATCACACTCAGCACAGAGTCGGCTTGAGATTCTGTCTCCCCTCTCCCTCTATCCTCCCCACCCCCCACACTCTGTCTCTCAAGCCAACACAGAAAATCTTTCAATGAAAATAAAGTCAGTTACGTAAGAGACGGCCTCTGCAACAAGGGGAAGACCCTAGCAGGGTCCGTGGCTTGCCCAGAATCACAGACTGGTAAGAAGGCAGAACCAGGCCTGAACCCAGCTCTCCGAGTGTCCTCAAAGGTGGGGCCATGGCTGAACCTAGCTACTCACTGGGAGCTCGGGAAGAGGTGGTGTTCTGGAACTGGCTGTAGACCTGGAGATGGTATGGGGGTGGGAAGAAGCATCGACATCCCAGGCAGGAGGCATCCCAGCACGTACCTGTCTGAGGAGGAGCCCAGGCCAGGGCAACCCACTGACGGCACCCCTGCCCACATGACACCCAGAGGAAAGGAGGGATGGCTCGTGACACACGACTGGCAGCGTCTAGGAGTAAGGGTGGGCTCAGCCCCTCTGAGCCAAGGCTCCAATAGCTTCTGCAGGGTTTGCCTTGGAAATTAGAAAGCCTAAGACCTGGGAAAGCTATTTCCCATCCACCCCTAGGTGGGACTGGGCCTGCACAATAGGAGTACTGGGGCACACACATGTGCACAGACACACACACAACACTAGGGACTGTGGGTGGGATCGGAGGAGCTACAGACTCAGAGAAGGTGAGAAAGGAAGAAAATGTGGTGGCAGGTATTCCCTACGTGCGACACCACTCCCCCAATTTCTTAGATGGTATCCCACCTATGCCTGTGGACTTCTGCAAGAAGTACACGCTGGAATAATCCCTATCGCACAGGCAAGACACAGACCATCCCTGACAGGCACAACGGCTTCTCCGGGGTCCAAAACAGGGAAGATGGAGAGTTGCATCAGAGCCCAGGGGTGTTTCCAAGCTGGGGCCCTGGCTGCACCCAGACCTTCCCTGGGGCCTGTGGAGAGGGTTGTGTTGGTGTCACTGGGTACACATTTGGCATGGCATGCAGAAAGGGGATGAGCAGTCGGCAGCCCAGAGCACTGTCTGTGCAGGTGCTAGTCCAGGTGTGGACTCAGGGAGGGGATCCCAGGAAGTGAAGTCACTTCCCTGATAACCGACCCCAACGGAACTCGGAACCCCGGTCACCGGGCACCCACATTCTAGTGCGGTCCCGTATCAGGCTCACTTGGCCGGAGACATTCGATAGTGAAAGATGTTCTCTTGCTGCGTGCCCATTTTCCGGGGCTCTGGCTTCCAGAATCCCCGGGGTGAGGGACGTTTCACATGCTGCAGACACTGGCTCAACCCGCGCCCCCGACACCTCAGGGCCTTTGCCAGGAGGTGCCGGAAGGTAATACCGAGCGACCTAGGCCAGGCCAGGCCACCTCTCCGAGCCATCCCTGGGCAGCCCCATTCCCCCAGTTTCAGGGAAAGAGGGGTATGTGGGGGAGGTCCCGCCCTGGGCTGGAGGAGGTTGCAGGGCAGTGGATACCCTGGTGATGCCTTCATGTTCACACCGATGCCACGGGGGGGTGGGGGGGGCAGGGTGGAAAGAGGATTCCCGAGGTGCCTCTCACCAGGGCCAGAGTGAATCCAAGGCCCTCGAGCTGTGTCACTTTTCTCTCCATGGTGGAGCTGCGTGCATCCTGGGGTGTGGTGTGTCTGGAAGGGAGTCCCCTGGGGCTGAGGACCAGCCAAGGCAGCCAGACAGACCTCTGAGGCCTTCCGCCTGGCTGCCGGGCACTGTCTTTACAGAGCTCCACACAGGAGACGGGGCAGGAGCTGAACGATGGGATCCCCTGCCCCACCTCCTTGAAGGACAGGAAGGAGTCCCCTACTGCCAACAAAGTCCAGCGCTGGCTCAGGGTGAGTGGAGGTGCCGGAGGGACCCAGCACCCAGGGCACCGATGCGGCACAAAGGGACCCAGATCCCAGAAACCAGCCTCTGGGCTCCTCGGGGCTCCGTCCTAGACTCCTGCTCCCATGTGAACCCGGATCCCCATCCCCTCCCCAAACCAGCCCTCAGGGCCCTGCCACGGCCTTGGCCCGATGCACAGTCCCTATCCACATATCTGTACGAATATCAGAAAAGCGACCTTAAACCACCTCTCATCCCTTGCTCGAGATCCTGGTGAGTTGGGAGACTTTTCCCCAAAGGGGCATGGGGCTCACGGTACTATGCCTATTGCTCTGCCCTTTGGTTGTAAAGGAGCACATCCCTGGGGCCCCTCCAGGGTCCGGAGCAGGCGCCTCCTTGTGCTGCACAACATTCCAGAAGGCCCATCAGTTACCGCAGCCATTGAGCCCTTCACAGATGCAGGACGTTCATGTGATTCCCTTCTGTTGCCACCTCACAGTGCTGCACGGAACATCCTACGTACCCTAAAATGCTGAGCACCCCCACCCATGAAACAGTCTCTGTGTTCTCAAGCGTGGGATACATCGTCAGAAATCACAGGGACGATGCCCTTAGTGCAGGGAGAGGCTGTCAATACTCAGCTAACGATCTGACCTGAGATACCAACGTCCATTCACACACCCCCCACCTCACATCCTCCTATTGTTGCCATTCTCCCTTTTCCCTAAAAGGATTGCATGAGGTATTTTTTTGAGACACAGACAGAGATAGAGACAGAGACAGAGACGGGGGTGGGAGACACAGAGGCAGAGACAGGATCCTCAAGCAGACCCCGCCCTAAGTGCGAAGCCTGAGGATGGACTCGATCTCAGGACGCGCGCATCATGACCTCAGCCGAAACCAAGAGGCGGACCCCGAACCCACGGAACCAGCCAGGCACCTTGCTCCTTTTGTCTACTGTGGGCCCTCCTGTCCCACCTCTTTGCCTACGTCACCGAGAGCCTGGGGGTTTGCTCTGGGCTCCAACCCCCAACCCTCCTGGTGACTGCAGTGAAGACCGCATGTCTCCCCTGTCCCACCTCAGGCTAGAAAGGCCTCAACCGGGAAGAGCAATGGGACCTGCGTGGTGTGGCCCCAACGGGCAGAGCTGCTGAAGAAGCGAGTAGAACACCTGCTGCCCGCCTTCCTAGCCAGAGACCTCAGCTACGTCTCCACGTTCCTGGCCACATACAGAGCTTTTGCTACCACCCAGGAGGTGCTGGACCAGCTGTTGACAAGGTGAGCACCCTGCCCCTCCACAGCCCAGTGGGATTTGCCCACCTCGTGCTTGGGAGTCTGGGGAATGCCACCCAACTTCCCGGAGCCTCAGTTGGCTCCTCGGACTGGGGCAGAGTTATTACAGGGACTCAGTGGGGTCCTGTAGGCTAAGGACACCTGGGTGCCTGGCCCTGTGGAAAGGTCCGCTACAGGGGCTGTGGTCGTGCTCGTGGACCATCGTCCCGCTCCCCATGAAGAAGCCTCTGCCTCAGCCCTCACCGTCACCACGGTCTTGAGCTGGGCTCTTTTCCCCTTGGAAAAGGACATCTGACACTCCATCTGGGCTCTGTGTCCTGGGTGAGACCAGAGCAGGCATGCCCGGGGATGAGCAGGGGGCCCCAGGCCCACTCAGCTCTCTGGGATGGGGCTGGTGGGGGCCCTGCCATTCATCGAGCATAAAGGATGGATGCCCTTCTAGGTGCAGACCTGCAGACGCTTCCCTGGGCGCTGACTGTGATCCCACGCACACAGCAGACAGCACCCGGGAGCACCCCAGGGCTCCATTCTAGTCGGCAGTCAGACAGTGACACTAGATATGATGAGAGGGAGGGTTCACAGGACATTTCATGCGATACCCCCACCACCCCTCCGGCCTCCTCTAGCTACGGATGCGTCCTCTCTTCCTGGGACGAGATCGGCGGAGCCCAGGAGCAGCGGGGCATGTGAGTGAGCTTTGGCTAATGCACAGGGCCCTTCCTTCTTTGAGAGGGCAGCGACGGGACTGTGATCTGGGGGCTGCTGGACCCTCATCCCACACATCTGCAATTCCTGTTGGAGGGTCCAGGTCTCAGGGCTTCTTCTGCAGAAGAGGAAAGGGGTCCTGGAGAGCCCTGGGTGGGGTGTGGGCACTGTGGGAGAGCAGAGGGCCTGGAGGGCAGCCTCAGCCCCTAACAGTGTCATTCCCCATCACCGCCGCCTCCCAGCCCTGTCTCTACCCCAATCCTGGGACCCAGAACAAAGGGCATGGCTTCCACACATCTGGTGGAACGTCGACACTGGGTGCTCAGCAGGTACTCAGAGGAGACCCAGGGAGGGCTCGGGGACTGGACGTCCCCCACCCAGTGGGAGATTGGTGTCCACGGAAGGACACCCTCTCCTGGCACCTACTGAACGAGGCAGCACGTAGGCACAGGAGGGGAAGTGGGAGGTATCGGGAGGGTCCTGGGAAGGCCAGGGATGGGACAGAGTCCCTTTGCTCCCTCCTTGGTTGGATAGACACAGAGCACTAGTGTGCACTGAGGGCAATGACCACGCCAGACACGCCACCCCTCCCTGCCCACGTGCAGTGGAAGTCACGCGGCAAGTGGGCCGGGAGACTGAGCAGGGCGTCCAGTTTCCACGACGAGGACAGAAATGGTCACACCAGGGGTCAAGGGCTCCCACTCACAGAGGCTTTGGGCCAGCCCCTCCTCAGTGACCAGGTCTGCCTCAGGCAGGACTGCCACATCACAGGTGGACATGGAGTAGGAATGGGCTCTGACAGCCAGGAGCCGGGGTCCCAGGGGCCCAGGTTCCCACAGGGGTTCCCTGGGGCATGCGTGTGGGAGGTGCCCCATCCTCTGACTCCTCTGCCCACCTGTCTGTCCCCAGGGCCATCTCCTCCATCCTGGGCACCTGGCTGGGCCACTACCCTGAAGATTTCTTCCAGCCCCCAGAATTTCCCTGCCTAAAGACACTACTGGCGTACGCAAGGCTCAATGTGCCAGGCTCAGACCTGGAGCAACGTGCCTGGCTCCTCCTCTCTCGGCTGCGACATCTCGAGCCCGCTGGGCCAGAGGCTGGGGGTGAGGAGGACTGGGGGTGACTGATGGAGGCCTGTGGAGGGGAGAGAATGGGCCACACAGAGCAAGCCTCCGCAGACTGCAGTGTGGCTGGGAGCAAGGAGTGGTCTCAGATCACTGTCCCCATGGGCTACAATATGGGGAGACCACCCAGGGACGGGTTCTTAGACTCAGACAATATTGAGTGGTGGGCAAAGTTGCCTTCATTTGGAAGGGACATGGAAAGACAATCATGATGACCACACTTTCTCTTCTTGGAGCCACAGCAGCGGCCCCAGAGCGAGATCCGGAACCGTGCCGAAAGCTAGTCCCAGCTCCCACTGTGCTGCCTGCTGCAGCTTCAGAGCCTGAGCTGGAAAACCCCATCACTGCTGCTGGAGCTCAGCAACTCAAAAGAGCAGGGACGTCACCTGCCGTGTCGGGCCCAGTGCAGCTGGTGGTCAGAGCTCTGATCCACCGTGAGGATGTGCAAGAGTCACCTGCGCCTTTGGAAAGCCAGGAGCCAGAGCAGGCCCCAGCACTAGCTAGAGAGGTCCCTGAAGGGCCCCTGATGCCACCTGCCCTGTCGGAGTCGGCGCAGGACAGACTCACAGCTCTAAGTCCCTGTCAGAAGCTCCAAGAGCCACCTGTGCCCTTGGCAGCCCCAGAGCCAAAGCAGGCTCCAGTCCTAGCTATGGAGGTCCCTGAAGAGCCCCTTAGGCCACATGCCATGTCAGAGCCAGCGGAGGATATACTCACAGCTCTGACTCTCTGTCAGGAGCTAGAAGAGTCACCTGCAGCTTTGGAAAGCCAGGAGCCCGAGCAGGCTCCAGCAACCACCTCTCTCAGTGGAGCAACCGGCCTCGGCCCCGGAGCAGCAGTTCCTGCTCGCTGAATCCCCAAAGGATGGCTTCCCCTCCCCTGTCCTTCCAGTGTTTCTAATTTTTGCGTTGTTCATGCACCTATTTCATTGCTTAATATATTCTGGTCTATAAATAAAGGACAAATTGAGTTTTCATGGAATTTTACTCTGATCCTTTTACATTGTACTTCCAGGTGTCATTAGGTACAGAGTGTTTCACAGCCTTGTCCTTCTACAGTATTTCCCTCCCAGAGACTCCCGTGCCACTCGTCAGATACTGTTCATTCCCTCAGCCCAGTCCCTGCAGCCACGGCTCCCCTCTCCGCCTCTGTGAGTTGCTTCTTCTGGGTTTTCATGTGTGTGGGATCAGACAGTGTGCCCTTTTTGTATCTAGCTACGTAACCTATGAGTGATTCATATTTTTTTTTCAGGTTTTTTTCTCTTCAAAAACAAACAAAACCAAAAACAGAAACAAACAAACAAACAAAAAAACCCCATTTTACTACAAAGGAATATTCCTGATACAATACTGCGCATGTGAAGCCCCAAAATGAAATGTTTTCATGATCTGGGATAGGCTTCCCTTTTGTAAGTGTGACCCAAGAGCCAGAAATATCTGGGTTCATGAGACACCTTCAAAATCTTTCATTTTCCTGGATAGGCCAGGTTTCAATGATTCTAATGTGCATATTAGAAAAATATTAAGACTGCATATTAAATCTTCCTCTTTATTACAAACATATCAGGTAATTAAAAAGTTCTCTAAGGTTTTAGCCAGATTACGTTTTGTTAGTAAAATAGTGATGTAAATATGAAGAAAGGAAGACACATTCCTTCTACCTTCTATCACGATAGCCCATAACACATGGCGGCCCTCTTCCAGTCCTTTCCCTTGGAGTGTATGGGTGAGTGTGTGGGGGGAGGGGGTTTGCCTGTGTGTGGGATAGGGTGGGGCAGGGAGGGTTCCACAGCTGGGCTCTTGTGCGGCCTGAGGTCCCCACAGGGGACAGGCACTGCTCCTCCTGTCCCCTTCTGCATTCTCAGGGGCTACACATCATTTACTCAGCAGCACCACCTGCCGAACAATTGAGACATCTCCAATTCTTGGAGTCTCATCCTTAAAGTGAAGAGTACAATGTGCCCTAAATCTCTTTTGCTTTAGGACTGTTTCCTAAAAGCACAATTTCTGGAACACACTTTAGTCCCATTGTGGGAGTATTGGCTTCAGGGTCCTCTACCTATACTCTCTTTCTTTCCGTGGAGCCTTGCTCGGGAAAGGAGGGTCCCCGGAGACTAGAGATGAACCCTGAAATCATGAGGAAGACAAGCCCACAGTGAGGCCATCAGGCTACCTGGGCGGGACCCGTGGAGCAGGGAAGAGCCTCTCCATACCGCCCTCACGGATCCTCCCTCCACAAGCATCCCTGCCCCACCACACACACACACACACACACACACACACACACACACACACACACCCGTCCTGGAACACCCCTCATCCAGACCCCATCCCGGGACACACCCCAGCCACTCCAGCCCCTCCTGCTCTAGAACTCAGCTTCTAAGTAGAGCAACCAGGTCCTGCTTCCAGGCCAGCAGAGGGGCGTCGGCCAGGCCACACTTGTCTGCTTGCTCCGGGTCCATCCTTTTTGGGCCTTGTCCTCCCAGGAAGGAACCAAGCTCTCATGGCAGCTCAGGTCAGTGAGTCACAGACATGACCTGAATGTGTTCATCCATATGTCCACTAGGTGGCAACAGCAAGAACTGCTTGAACCTCTGTGAACAGGGGGGACCTTTACTGAGGAGGGAAGAGAAGGCTAGCTGAGGACAAAGCCGGAATTGACACCCCACACACACCCCCACCATGGGGTGTCCGTGACATTCCTCAGGCACTCCTGGCTGCCCTAAAGGGCAAAGAAATAGTTAACCTATAGACACCACAATCCTGCAAGACTTAAGTCTCCCTCAGTTTCCCAATGTCTTAGCAGTTTACAAGAACCAAGCATTTCTATCAATAACTTAGCTTCCTGAAGGGAAAGTAGATACAATGAAATGTCCTTATACTCTGCAGCCTCCAGGAAGTTCCCAACCGTCTTAATGTTCATGCCTTGCTAGAGGGCAAAACCACCTTCCCGAGACAATGGCAAGGCCTCTGTACCTTGTGAGTCTTCTTTCACATATGCAAGTATTATCTCAACCTCCCTTTTTCCTTACCTTCTCCCAACCCCATAGTCTACCATCAGCCACCCCTCACAAGCCAGGGCAGCATCTCTTTCTGCCATGGGTCCTGTCATAAACCACCAATTTTGCACCAAAGACGTCTCAAGAATTCTTTCCTGGTCGTCGGCTCCAGATTCCACCCTCACTGAACCTCACCTGTATTCCACAACCTCCTCATTTCCAAAGCACACTGGGTGCTCATGGAAGCAGCAGGATGGACAGAGCCTCAACCGACAGCTTTGGCACTGGGCATAGCCCCTCCACACCCCTCAGGCTCCTCCAGCAGTGACCCCCTGCCCCTGCCAGCCCCAATTCTTGATAACCCTGCAGTTCAGTTGTTGTGAGAGCGGTGCCTACGCTTCCTGCTCCAGACACAAGTGAGGAGAAGGGAGAGATCCCTCTCCTTGCACAAAGTCGGTTGACGGGGAGTCCACTTGATCGGAAGCTCTCCACCTGGGAGCCCTGCAAAGGACAGAAACGCTGTGACCCTCCGCCTTCCCCAAGGAGCTTTGGTGTGGGGAGCACCGCAGAAGTCTACAGAACTTGGTGCACAACAGCATCACACCTCTGCGCCTACAGATGAGGGCGGCCGTTTTTATTCTCACCCTTTCAAGAGGCAGGGAAAGCCCTCTGGGAACACAAGGCACACAGAGCAACCAGCTGACCCTGAGCCCCACCGGGCCCCCTGGCAAGGGGCAGTGCATCCCCATCCAGGCAAAAACACCTGAGAATCAGCGCACTAGGCCCCCGCCCCCCGAAAACGAGGTGAAAGAACAAGTGAACAGTAAGTTTACAGACCAAAGAGGATGGCCAAACTCCAGCGCTAGGGGAAAATAGCACCTAGAGCTTGAGGCTTTTTCTCATGATTCATTTCTCTCTCCATTCAAAATTTTCCATTTATTTTTTTCCCTCTTTTTTTCCCTTTCCAACTACTTTTTTTTTTAATTTTAGCAACTCTTCATTTTTCAATCTTTTCTGAACTGTCATTTTTTACATGGACATTTTATACATATATTCTTCATTTTTGTTTTCTTGTTTTTTTTAAAGAGAGTCTTTTTTTTTATATACATTTTATTTATTAATTCGACAGAGATAGAGACAGCCAGCGAGAGAGGGAACACAAGCAGGGGGAGTGGGAGAGGAAGAAGCAGGCTCATAGCAGAAGAGCCTGATGTGGGGCTCGATCCCAGATTGCCGGGATCACGCCCTGAGCCGAAGGCAGACGCTTAACCGCTGTGCCACCCAGGCGCTCCTATATTCCTCATTTTCGGATTCCTTTCGCTATATATATATGAGTTTGGCTTTCTTTACAATTTTGGGATTTAGTGACTTCCAACACACAGACCAAAAGACAATTGGGACCAAGTGGATCACCCAGTTTTGTCCACCCTGTGAGATCCCAATCTCTCTCTCCCCCATCCATTCTTCTCTGGGAAAAGTGACTAGAGGGAGGGATTCACAGCAAAAGAAAGAGCCAGGGGTAACACTCTCTGCCACTGATCTAATGCATACGGTTTTAAGTAAGATGTCAGAGCTGGAACTCACGATGACAGTTACAAAGTTGCTAGCTGGGCTTGAAAAAAGGATAAATGACACGAGAGACTCTCATAGTGCAGAAATGAAATCGAATCAGGCCCACATTCAAAAGGCTCTAACTGAGATGCAGTCTACATTGGATGTGGATGCTCTAACGCCTAGGGTCAATGAGGCAGAAGACAGAGTCAGTGACACCAAAGACAAGCTGATGGAAAGGAAGGAAGCTGAGGAAAAGAGAGAAAGCCAACGAATGGACCATGGGTGGAGGAATCGAAAAATCAGTGATGCCACAAAAGGAAACAATATTGGAATTACTTCTGGCCCTGAGGGAGAAGACACAGAGGGACAGAAGATCTATCTGTGTGGATCGTAGCTGAGAACTTCCCTAATCTGGGAGGGAAACAGGCATTCAAGTCCAAGACGTAGAGAGGACTCTTCCCCAAGGCCATAAGAATAGAGGAACACCCTAACATATACTAGTGACGTTTGCAATTTCAGACAGAAAGAGAAAATCCTGAAAGCAGCTCGAGACAAGAGGGTCTTCACCGACAGGGGTAAGCACATTAGACTAGCCACATACCTATCCACAGAGACCTGGCACACCAGAAAGGGCTGGCGTGATCGAGTCAGGGTACTAAATGAGAAAAACATGCAGCCAAGAATACTTTATCCAGCAAGGAGTCATTCCGAATAGGAGCAGAGATAAAGAGCTTCCAGGACAGAAAGAAACTCAAAGGATTTGGCCGCTAAACCACCCTGCAAGAAATAGGAAGGGGGATCCTGTAAGGGAAGAGAGACTCCAAGAGTAACACAGACCAGAAAGAAACAGAGACCATCTACACAATTAGGGACGTGACAGGTAATGCAATGGACTCATCTCCATCTGCTTTTTAGATTTTTTTCTTTAGCATTGGTCTTAAGCAATTTTATTAGGATGTAGGTTGATAAGGAGGGGTTTTTTCATGATCCTTATGTTTGGGGGTTTTGTTGGCTGGATTCCTGAATTCTTGAATCTATGGGTGTAGAGGGTTCATGCAATTCAGATAATAATCAGACATTACTTCTTCAAACATTTTTTTTTCTGTACCTCAGCCAATTTCTTATCTACCAGGCCACTTGAAATTGCTACAAAGCTCACACCTACTCCAGTGTTTGTGTGCACGGCGTGGTTTGCAGCCTTCCTTTTCTCTGCTTTATTCTGGACAACTTCTATGATCATGCATTCAAGTTCTCTCTCTGTCTCTCTCTCTCTCTTTTTGCTATGTAGTGTCTAACGTGAAAGAAAGCCCATCTACTACATTTTTCATCTTAGACGTGCTACTCTTCAGCTCCAGAAGTTGGGTTTTCCTTGTTTTCATATTTTCTATATCTCTGTTTCACTTCATCCTTTGTGTACATTCTTACGTATATAAAACCTCTTTCTAACAGTTGTTTGAAAGTGCATGTGCAATACTTCCATCCTCTTTTTCATTTCTGGGTAGGTTTCTATTGTTTAATCTTTCTCCTCAGTACGAGGTGAACTTTTCTCCTTCTTTGCATCCTGGTAATCTTTGGTTGGAAGGCAGGTATTGTGAATTTTAATGGTTAGATATTAACTATTGCTTATATTTCTACACATACTCTTGAGGATTGTTCTGATGGTGAGGGTCCTGGAGAACTATTTTATCCTTCCAGACTAGCTTTCCAAAGGTTTGTTAGGGGGTATCACAGTAGTCTTCAATATATTTTGCTATTGTTCTGTTGGTATTCTGAGCTCTCTTTGCAATGTCCCACGAATTACGAGGTTTTCCACTCTGCCTGCTGCTGGTAGCACAGACTTTTCCTGGTTGTGTGTGAAGGCTAGTGACATTTTCCTCTCTGCTTCCCCTGGGCTATTATTTTCCCCACACCACATACGTTCCTCACACAGGTGCCCTATTGAGGAATTCTATGAAAACTCAAAAGTGATCCTAGATGGCTTTCTGAGGTCCTCTTTCTCTGTGCAGCTCTCCTCAGTATTCTGTACTGTAAACCACAGCCATATCGACTTCTCCAAATTTCCATCTTGCTGTCTCCAACTCATGGAAATGGCTGAGCTGCGCCTGTATTCTTCATCCCTGACCCATAGACTAGAAACTAAATCTCTTTAGGCAGTTAAGTGAGGGAAATGCACAGTCCCCCATGTCTGTCTTCCCTCTTGCACTAGTCACTTCCCTGCATTGCCTGGAAATATATCGAAAGTGTTCTTTTGCCAGGGCGCCTGGGTGGCTCAGTTGCTTAAGCTTCTGACTCGTGATCTGGACTCAGGTCACGAATTCAGGGTCTTGGGATCAAGACCAGCATTGGGCATCACACTCAGCACAGAGTCGGCTTGAGATTCTGTCTCCCCTCTCCCTCTATCCTCCCCACCCCCCACACTCTGTCTCTCAAGCCAACACAGAAAATCTTTCAACGAAAATAAAGTCAGTTACGTAAGAGACGGCCTCTGCAACAAGGGGAAGACCCTAGCAGGGTCCGTGGCTTGCCCAGAATCACAGACTGGTAAGAAGGCAGAACCAGGCCTGAACCCAGCTCTCCGAGTGTCCTCAAAGGTGGGGCCATGGCTGAACCTAGCTACTCACTGGGAGCTCGGGAAGAGGTGGTGTTCTGGAACTGGCTGTAGACCTGGAGATGGTATGGGGGTGGGAAGAAGCATCGACATCCCAGGCAGGAGGCATCCCAGCACGTACCTGTCTGAGGAGGAGCCCAGGCCAGGGCAACCCACTGACGGCACCCCTGCCCACATGACACCCAGAGGAAAGGAGGGATGGCTCGTGACACACGACTGGCAGCGTCTAGGAGTAAGGGTGGGCTCAGCCCCTCTGAGCCAAGGCTCCAATAGCTTCTGCAGGGTTTGCCTTGGAAATTAGAAAGCCTAAGACCTGGGAAAGCTATTTCCCATCCACCCCTAGGTGGGACTGGGCCTGCACAATAGGAGTACTGGGGCACACACATGTGCACAGACACACACACAACACTAGGGACTGTGGGTGGGATCGGAGGAGCTACAGACTCAGAGAAGGTGAGAAAGGAAGAAAATGTGGTGGCAGGTATTCCCTACGTGCGACACCACTCCCCCAATTTCTTAGATGGTATCCCACCTATGCCTGTGGACTTCTGCAAGAAGTACACGCTGGAATAATCCCTATCGCACAGGCAAGACACAGACCATCCCTGACAGGCACAACGGCTTCTCCGGGGTCCAAAACAGGGAAGATGGAGAGTTGCATCAGAGCCCAGGGGTGTTTCCAAGCTGGGGCCCTGGCTGCACCCAGACCTTCCCTGGGGCCTGTGGAGAGGGTTGTGTTGGTGTCACTGGGTACACATTTGGCATGGCATGCAGAAAGGGGATGAGCAGTCGGCAGCCCAGAGCACTGTCTGTGCAGGTGCTAGTCCAGGTGTGGACTCAGGGAGGGGATCCCAGGAAGTGAAGTCACTTCCCTGATAACCGACCCCAACGGAACTCGGAACCCCGGTCACCGGGCACCCACATTCTAGTGCGGTCCCGTATCAGGCTCACTTGGCCGGAGACATTCGATAGTGAAAGATGTTCTCTTGCTGCGTGCCCATTTTCCGGGGCTCTGGCTTCCAGAATCCCCGGGGTGAGGGACGTTTCACATGCTGCAGACACTGGCTCAACCCGCGCCCCCGACACCTCAGGGCCTTTGCCAGGAGGTGCCGGAAGGTAATACCGAGCGACCTAGGCCAGGCCAGGCCACCTCTCCGAGCCATCCCTGGGCAGCCCCATTCCCCCAGTTTCAGGGAAAGAGGGGTATGTGGGGGAGGTCCCGCCCTGGGCTGGAGGAGGTTGCAGGGCAGTGGATACCCTGGTGATGCCTTCATGTTCACACCGATGCCACGGGGGGGTGGGGGGGGCAGGGTGGAAAGAGGATTCCCGAGGTGCCTCTCACCAGGGCCAGAGTGAATCCAAGGCCCTCGAGCTGTGTCACTTTTCTCTCCATGGTGGAGCTGCGTGCATCCTGGGGTGTGGTGTGTCTGGAAGGGAGTCCCCTGGGGCTGAGGACCAGCCAAGGCAGCCAGACAGACCTCTGAGGCCTTCCGCCTGGCTGCCGGGCACTGTCTTTACAGAGCTCCACACAGGAGACGGGGCAGGAGCTGAACGATGGGATCCCCTGCCCCACCTCCTTGAAGGACAGGAAGGAGTCCCCTACTGCCAACAAAGTCCAGCGCTGGCTCAGGGTGAGTGGAGGTGCCGGAGGGACCCAGCACCCAGGGCACCGATGCGGCACAAAGGGACCCAGATCCCAGAAACCAGCCTCTGGGCTCCTCGGGGCTCCGTCCTAGACTCCTGCTCCCATGTGAACCCGGATCCCCATCCCCTCCCCAAACCAGCCCTCAGGGCCCTGCCACGGCCTTGGCCCGATGCACAGTCCCTATCCACATATCTGTACGAATATCAGAAAAGCGACCTTAAACCACCTCTCATCCCTTGCTCGAGATCCTGGTGAGTTGGGAGACTTTTCCCCAAAGGGGCATGGGGCTCACGGTACTATGCCTATTGCTCTGCCCTTTGGTTGTAAAGGAGCACATCCCTGGGGCCCCTCCAGGGTCCGGAGCAGGCGCCTCCTTGTGCTGCACAACATTCCAGAAGGCCCATCAGTTACCGCAGCCATTGAGCCCTTCACAGATGCAGGACGTTCATGTGATTCCCTTCTGTTGCCACCTCACAGTGCTGCACGGAACATCCTACGTACCCTAAAATGCTGAGCACCCCCACCCATGAAACAGTCTCTGTGTTCTCAAGCGTGGGATACATCGTCAGAAATCACAGGGACGATGCCCTTAGTGCAGGGAGAGGCTGTCAATACTCAGCTAACGATCTGACCTGAGATACCAACGTCCATTCACACACCCCCCACCTCACATCCTCCTATTGTTGCCATTCTCCCTTTTCCCTAAAAGGATTGCATGAGGTATTTTTTTGAGACACAGACAGAGATAGAGACAGAGACAGAGACGGGGGTGGGAGACACAGAGGCAGAGACAGGATCCTCAAGCAGACCCCGCCCTAAGTGCGAAGCCTGAGGATGGACTCGATCTCAGGACGCGCGCATCATGACCTCAGCCGAAACCAAGAGGCGGACCCCGAACCCACGGAACCAGCCAGGCACCTTGCTCCTTTTGTCTACTGTGGGCCCTCCTGTCCCACCTCTTTGCCTACGTCACCGAGAGCCTGGGGGTTTGCTCTGGGCTCCAACCCCCAACCCTCCTGGTGACTGCAGTGAAGACCGCATGTCTCCCCTGTCACACCTCAGGCTAGAAAGGCCTCAACCGGGAAGAGCAATGGGACCTGCGTGGTGTGGCCCCAACGGGCAGAGCTGCTGAAGAAGCGAGTAGAACACCTGCTGCCCGCCTTCCTAGCCAGAGACCTCAGCTACGTCTCCACGTTCCTGGCCACATACAGAGCTTTTGCTACCACCCAGGAGGTGCTGGACCAGCTGTTGACAAGGTGAGCACCCTGCCCCTCCACAGCCCAGTGGGATTTGCCCACCTCGTGCTTGGGAGTCTGGGGAATGCCACCCAACTTCCCGGAGCCTCAGTTGGCTCCTCGGACTGGGGCAGAGTTATTACAGGGACTCAGTGGGGTCCTGTAGGCTAAGGACACCTGGGTGCCTGGCCCTGTGGAAAGGTCCGCTACAGGGGCTGTGGTCGTGCTCGTGGACCATCGTCCCGCTCCCCATGAAGAAGCCTCTGCCTCAGCCCTCACCGTCACCACGGTCTTGAGCTGGGCTCTTTTCCCCTTGGAAAAGGACATCTGACACTCCATCTGGGCTCTGTGTCCTGGGTGAGACCAGAGCAGGCATGCCCGGGGATGAGCAGGGGGCCCCAGGCCCACTCAGCTCTCTGGGATGGGGCTGGTGGGGGCCCTGCCATTCATCGAGCATAAAGGATGGATGCCCTTCTAGGTGCAGACCTGCAGACGCTTCCCTGGGCGCTGACTGTGATCCCACGCACACAGCAGACAGCACCCGGGAGCACCCCAGGGCTCCATTCTAGTCGGCAGTCAGACAGTGACACTAGATATGATGAGAGGGAGGGTTCACAGGACATTTCATGCGATCCCCCCACCACCCCTCCGGCCTCCTCTAGCTACGGATGCGTCCTCTCTTCCTGGGACGAGATCGGCGGAGCCCAGGAGCAGCGGGGCATGTGAGTGAGCTTTGGCTAATGCACAGGGCCCTTCCTTCTTTGAGAGGGCAGCGACGGGACTGTGATCTGGGGGCTGCTGGACCCTCATCCCACACATCTGCAATTCCTGTTGGAGGGTCCAGGTCTCAGGGCTTCTTCTGCAGAAGAGGAAAGGGGTCCTGGAGAGCCCTGGGTGGGGTGTGGGCACTGTGGGAGAGCAGAGGGCCTGGAGGGCAGCCTCAGCCCCTAACAGTGTCATTCCCCATCACCGCCGCCTCCCAGCCCTGTCTCTACCCCAATCCTGGGACCCAGAACAAAGGGCATGGCTTCCACACATCTGGTGGAACGTCGACACTGGGTGCTCAGCAGGTACTCAGAGGAGACCCAGGGAGGGCTCGGGGACTGGACGTCCCCCACCCAGTGGGAGATTGGTGTCCACGGAAGGACACCCTCTCCTGGCACCTACTGAACGAGGCAGCACGTAGGCACAGGAGGGGAAGTGGGAGGTATCGGGAGGGTCCTGGGAAGGCCAGGGATGGGACAGAGTCCCTTTGCTCCCTCCTTGGTTGGATAGACACAGAGCACTAGTGTGCACTGAGGGCAATGACCACGCCAGACACGCCACCCCTCCCTGCCCACGTGCAGTGGAAGTCACGCGGCAAGTGGGCCGGGAGACTGAGCAGGGCGTCCAGTTTCCACGACGAGGACAGAAATGGTCACACCAGGGGTCAAGGGCTCCCACTCACAGAGGCTTTGGGCCAGCCCCTCCTCAGTGACCAGGTCTGCCTCAGGCAGGACTGCCACATCACAGGTGGACATGGAGTAGGAATGGGCTCTGACAGCCAGGAGCCGGGGTCCCAGGGGCCCAGGTTCCCACA
This sequence comes from Ursus americanus, assembly GCF_024610735.1. Classification (NCBI taxonomy): domain Eukaryota; kingdom Metazoa; phylum Chordata; class Mammalia; order Carnivora; family Ursidae; genus Ursus; species Ursus americanus. Next base: position 170,022 of record NW_028273729.1, on the reverse strand, counting down.
GGGGTTCCCTGGGGCATGCGTGTGGGAGGTGCCCCATCCTCTGACTCCTCTGCCCACCTGTCTGTCCCCAGGGCCATCTCCTCCATCCTGGGCACCTGGCTGGGCCACTACCCTGAAGATTTCTTCCAGCCCCCAGAATTTCCCTGCCTAAAGACACTACTGGCGTACGCAAGGCTCAATGTGCCAGGCTCAGACCTGGAGCAACGTGCCTGGCTCCTCCTCTCTCGGCTGCGACATCTCGAGCCCGCTGGGCCAGAGGCTGGGGGTGAGGAGGACTGGGGGTGACTGATGGAGGCCTGTGGAGGGGAGAGAATGGGCCACACAGAGCAAGCCTCCGCAGACTGCAGTGTGGCTGGGAGCAAGGAGTGGTCTCAGATCACTGTCCCCATGGGCTACAATATGGGGAGACCACCCAGGGACGGGTTCTTAGACTCAGACAATATTGAGTGGTGGGCAAAGTTGCCTTCATTTGGAAGGGACATGGAAAGACAATCATGATGACCACACTTTCTCTTCTTGGAGCCACAGCAGCGGCCCCAGAGCGAGATCCGGAACCGTGCCGAAAGCTAGTCCCAGCTCCCACTGTGCTGCCTGCTGCAGCTTCAGAGCCTGAGCTGGAAAACCCCATCACTGCTGCTGGAGCTCAGCAACTCAAAAGAGCAGGGACGTCACCTGCCGTGTCGGGCCCAGTGCAGCTGGTGGTCAGAGCTCTGATCCACCGTGAGGATGTGCAAGAGTCACCTGCGCCTTTGGAAAGCCAGGAGCCAGAGCAGGCCCCAGCACTAGCTAGAGAGGTCCCTGAAGGGCCCCTGATGCCACCTGCCCTGTCGGAGTCGGCGCAGGACAGACTCACAGCTCTAAGTCCCTGTCAGAAGCTCCAAGAGCCACCTGTGCCCTTGGCAGCCCCAGAGCCAAAGCAGGCTCCAGTCCTAGCTATGGAGGTCCCTGAAGAGCCCCTTAGGCCACATGCCATGTCAGAGCCAGCGGAGGATATACTCACAGCTCTGACTCTCTGTCAGGAGCTAGAAGAGTCACCTGCAGCTTTGGAAAGCCAGGAGCCCGAGCAGGCTCCAGCAACCACCTCTCTCAGTGGAGCAACCGGCCTCGGCCCCGGAGCAGCAGTTCCTGCTCGCTGAATCCCCAAAGGATGGCTTCCCCTCCCCTGTCCTTCCAGTGTTTCTAATTTTTGCGTTGTTCATGCACCTATTTCATTGCTTAATATATTCTGGTCTATAAATAAAGGACAAATTGAGTTTTCATGGAATTTTACTCTGATCCTTTTACATTGTACTTCCAGGTGTCATTAGGTACAGAGTGTTTCACAGCCTTGTCCTTCTACAGTATTTCCCTCCCAGAGACTCCCGTGCCACTCGTCAGATACTGTTCATTCCCTCAGCCCAGTCCCTGCAGCCACGGCTCCCCTCTCCGCCTCTGTGAGTTGCTTCTTCTGGGTTTTCATGTGTGTGGGATCAGACAGTGTGCCCTTTTTGTATCTAGCTACGTAACCTATGAGTGATTCATATTTTTTTTTCAGGTTTTTTTCTCTTAAAAAACAAACAAAACCAAAAACAGAAACAAACAAACAAACAAAAAAACCCCATTTTACTACAAAGGAATATTCCTGATACAATACTGCGCATGTGAAGCCCCAAAATGAAATGTTTTCATGATCTGGGATAGGCTTCCCTTTTGTAAGTGTGACCCAAGAGCCAGAAATATCTGGGTTCATGAGACACCTTCAAAATCTTTCATTTTCCTGGATAGGCCAGGTTTCAATGATTCTAATGTGCATATTAGAAAAATATTAAGACTGCATATTAAATCTTCCTCTTTATTACAAACATATCAGGTAATTAAAAAGTTCTCTAAGGTTTTAGCCAGATTACGTTTTGTTAGTAAAACAGTGATGTAAATATGAAGAAAGGAAGACACATTCCTTCTACCTTCTATCACGATAGCCCATAACACATGGCGGCCCTCTTCCAGTCCTTTCCCTTGGAGTGTATGGGTGAGTGTGTGGGGGGAGGGGGTTTGCCTGTGTGTGGGATAGGGTGGGGCAGGGAGGGTTCCACAGCTGGGCTCTTGTGCAGCCTGAGGTCCCCACAGGGGACAGGCACTGCTCCTCCTGTCCCCTTCTGCATTCTCAGGGGCTACACATCATTTACTCAGCAGCACCACCTGCCGAACAATTGAGACATCTCCAATTCTTGGAGTCTCATCCTTAAAGTGAAGAGTACAATGTGCCCTAAATCTCTTTTGCTTTAGGACTGTTTCCTAAAAGCACAATTTCTGGAACACACTTTAGTCCCATTGTGGGAGTATTGGCTTCAGGGTCCTCTACCTATACTCTCTTTCTTTCCGTGGAGCCTTGCTCGGGAAAGGAGGGTCCCCGGAGAGTAGAGATGAACCCTGAAATCATGAGGAAGAAAAGCCCACAGTGAGGCCATCAGGCTACCTGGGCGGGACCCGTGGAGCAGGGAAGAGCCTCTCCATACCGTCCTCACGGATCCTCCCTCCACAAGCATCCCTGCCCCACCACACACACACACACACATACACACACACACACACACACACACACCCGTCCTGGAACACCCCTCATCCAGACCCCATCCCGGGACACACCCCAGCCACTCCAGCCCCTCCTGCTCTAGAACTCAGCTTCTAAGTAGAGCAACCGGGTCCTGCTTCCAGGCCAGCAGAGGGGCGTCGGCCAGGCCACACCTGTCTGCTTGCTCCGGGTCCATCCTTTTTGGGCCTTGTCCTCTCAGGAAGGAACCAAGCTCTCATGGCAGCTCAGGTCAGTGAGTCACAGACATGATCTGAATGTGTTCATCCATATGTCCACTAGGTGGCAACAGCAAGAACTGCTTGAACCTCTGTGAACAGGGGGGACCTTTACTGAGGAGGGAAGAGAAGGCTAGCTGAGGACAAAGCCGGAATTGACACCCCACACACACCCCCACCATGGGGTGTACGTGACATTCCTCAGGCACTCCTGGCTGCCCTAAAGGGCAAAGAAATAGTTAACCTATAGACACCACAATCCTGCAAGACTTAAGTCTCCCTAAGTTTCCCAATGTCTTAGCAGTTTACAAGAACCAAGCATTTCTATCAATAACTTAGCTTCCTGAAGGGAAAGTAGATACAATGAAATGTCCTTATACTCTGCAGCCTCCAGGAAGTTCCCAACCGTCTTAATGTTCATGCCTTGCTAGAGGGCAAAACCACCTTCCTGAGACAATGGCAAGGCCTCTGTACCTTGTGAGTCTTCTTTCACATATGCAAGTATTATCTCAACCTCCCTTTTTCCTTACCTTCTCCCAACCCCATAGTCTACCATCAGCCACCCCTCACAAGCCAGGGCAGCATCTCTTTCTGCCATGGGTCCTGTCATAAACCACCAATTTTGCACCAAAGACGTCTCAAGAATTCTTTCCTGGTCGTCGGCTCCAGATTCCACCCTCACTGAACCTCACCTGTATTCCACAACCTCCTCATTTCCAAAGCACACTGGGTGCTCATGGAAGCTGCAGGATGGACAGAGCCTCAACCGGCAGCTTTGGCACTGGGCATAGCCCCTCCACACCCCTCAGGCTCCTCCAGCAGTGACCCCCTGCCCCTGCCAGCCCCAATTCTTGATAACCCTGCAGTTCAGTTGTTGTGAGAGCGGTGCCTACGCTTCCTGCTCCAGACACAAGTGAGGAGAAGGGAGAGATCCCTCTCCTTGCACAAAGTCGGTTGACGGGGAGTCCACTTGATCGGAAGCTCTCCACCTGGGAGCCCTGCAAAGGACAGAAACTCTGTGACCCTCCGCCTTCCCCAAGGAGCTTTGGTGTGGGGAGCACCGCAGAAGTCTACAGAACTTGGTGCACAACAGCATCACACCTCTGCGCCTACAGATGAGGGCGGCCGTTTTTATTCTCACCCTTTCAAGAGGCAGGGAAAGCCCTCTGGGAACACAAGGCACACAGAGCAACCAGCTGACCCTGAGCCCCACCGGGCCCCCTGGCAAGGGGCAGTGCATCCCCGTCCAGGCAAAAACACCTGAGAATCAGCGCACTAGGCCCCCGCCCCCCGAAAACGAGGTGAAAGAACAAGTGAACAGTAAGTTTACAGACCAAAGAGGATGGCCAAACTCCAGCGCTAGGGGAAAATAGCACCTAGAGCTTGAGGCTTTTTCTCATGATTCATTTCTCTCTCCATTCAAAATTTTGCATTTATTTTTTTCCCTCTTTTTTTCCCTTTCCAACTACTTTTTTTTTTTTTAATTTTAGCAACTCTTCATTTTTCAATCTTTTCTGAACTGTCATTTTTTACATGGACATTTTATACATATATTCTTCATTTTTGTTTTCTTGTTTTTTTTTAAAGAGAGTCTTTTTTTTTATATATACATTTTATTTATTAATTCGACAGAGATAGAGACAGCCAGCGAGAGAGGGAACACAAGCAGGGGGAGTGGGAGAGGAAGAAGCAGGCTCATAGCAGAAGAGCCTGATGTGGGGCTCGATCCCAGATTGCCGGGATCACGCCCTGAGCCGAAGGCAGACGCTTAACCGCTGTGCCACCCAGGCGCTCCTATATTCCTCATTTTCGGATTCCTTTCGCTATATATATATGAGTTTGGCTTTCTTTACAATTTTGGGATTTAGTGACTTCCAACACACAGACCAAAAGACAATCGGGACCAAGTGGATCACCCAGTTTTGTCCACCCTGTGAGATCCCAATCTCTCTCTCCCCCATCCATTCTTCTCTGGGAAAAGTGACTAGAGGGAGGGATTCACAGCAAAAGAAAGAGCCAGGGGTAACACTCTCTGCCACTGATCTAATGCATACGGTTTTAAGTAAGATGTCAGAGCTGGAACTCACGATGACAGTTACAAAGTTGCTAGCTGGGCTTGAAAAAAGGATAAATGACACGAGAGACTCTCATAGTGCAGAAATGAAATCGAATCAGGCCCACATTCAAAAGGCTCTAACTGAGATGCAGTCTACATTGGATGTGGATGCTCTAACGCCTAGGGTCAATGAGGCAGAAGACAGAGTCAGTGACACCAAAGACAAGCTGATGGAAAGGAAGGAAGCTGAGGAAAAGAGAGAAAGCCAACGAATGGACCATGGGTGGAGGAATCGAAAAATCAGTGATGCCACAAAAGGAAACAATATTGGAATTACTTCTGGCCCTGAGGGAGAAGACACAGAGGGACAGAAGATCTATCTGTGTGGATCGTAGCTGAGAACTTCCCTAATCTGGGAGGGAAACAGGCATTCAAGTCCAAGAGGTAGAGAGGACTCTTCCCCAAGGCCATAAGAATAGAGGAACACCCTAACATATACTAGTGACGTTTGCAATTTCAGACAGAAAGAGAAAATCCTGAAAGCAGCTCGAGACAAGAGGGTCTTCACCGACAGGGGTAAGCACATTAGACTAGCCACATACCTATCCACAGAGACCTGGCACACCAGAAAGGGCTGGCGTGATCGAGTCAGGGTACTAAATGAGAAAAACATGCAGCCAAGAATACTTTATCCAGCAAGGAGTCATTCCGAATAGGAGCAGAGATAAAGAGCTTCCAGGACAGAAAGAAACTCAAAGGATTTGGCCGCTAAACCACCCTGCAAGAAATAGGAAGGGGGATCCTGTAAGAGAAGAGAGACTCCAAGAGTAACACAGACCAGAAAGAAACAGAGACCATCTACACAATTAGGGATGTGACAGGTAATGCAATGGACTCATCTCCACCTGCTTTTTAGATTTTTTTCTTTAGCATTGGTCTTAAGCAATTTTATTAGGATGTAGGTTGATAAGGAGGGGTTTTTTCATGATCCTTATGTTTGGGGGTTTTGTTGGCTGGATTCCTGAATTCTTGAATCTATGGGTGTAGAGGGTTCATGCAATTCAGATAATAATCAGACATTACTTCTTCAAACATTTTTTTTTTCTGTACCTCAGCCAATTTCTTATCTACCAGGCCACTTGAAATTGCTACAAAGCTCACACCTACTCCAGTGTTTGTGTGCACGGCGTGGTTTGCACCCTTCCTTTTCTCTGCTTTATTCTGGACAACTGCTATGATCATGCATTCAAGTTCTCTCTCTGTCTCTCTCTCTCTCTTTTTGCTATGTAGTGTCTAACGTGAAAGAAAGCCCATCTACTACATTTTTCATCTTAGACGTGCTACTCTTCAGCTCCAGAAGTTGGGTTTTCCTTGTTTTCATATTTTCTATATCTCTGTTTCACTTCATCCTTTGTGTACATTCTTACGTATATAAAACCTCTTTCTAACAGTTGTTTGAAAGTGCATGTGCAATACTTCCATCCTCTTTTTCATTTCTGGGTAGGTTTCTATTGTTTAATCTTTCTCCTCAGTACGAGGTGAACTTTTCTCCTTCTTTGCATCCTGGTAATCTTTGGTTGGAAGGCAGGTATTGTGAATTTTAATGGTTAGATATTAACTATTGCTTATATTTCTACACATACTCTTGAGGATTGTTCTGATGGTGAGGGTCCTGGAGAACTATTTTATCCTTCCAGACTAGCTTTCCAAAGGTTTGTTAGGGGGTATCACAGTAGTCTTCAATATATTTTGCTATTGTTCTGTTGGTATTCTGAGCTCTCTTTGCAATGTCCCACGAATTACGAGGTTTTCCACTCTGCCTGCTGCTGGTAGCACAGACTTTTCCTGGTTGTGTGTGAAGGCTAGTGACATTTTCCTCTCTGCTTCCCCTGGGCTATTATTTTCCCCACACCACATACGTTCCTCACACAGGTGCCCTATTGAGGAATTCTATGAAAACTCAAAAGTGATCCTAGATGGCTTTCTGAGGTCCTCTTTCTCTGTGCAGCTCTCCTCAGTATTCTGTACTGTAAACCACAGCCATATCGACTTCTCCAAATTTCCATCTTGCTGTCTCCAACTCATGGAAATGGCTGAGCTGCGCCTGTATTCTTCATCCCTGACCCATAGACTAGAAACTAAATCTCTTTAGGCAGTTAAGTGAGGGAAATGCACAGTCCCCCATGTCTGTCTTCCCTCTTGCACTAGTCACTTCCCTGCATTGCCTGGAAATATATCGAAAGTGTTCTTTTGCCAGGGCGCCTGGGTGGCTCAGTTGCTTAAGCTTCTGACTCGTGATCTGGACTCAGGTCACGAATTCAGGGTCTTGGGATCAAGACCAGCATTGGGCATCACACTCAGCACAGAGTCGGCTTGAGATTCTGTCTCCCCTCTCCCTCTATCCTCCCCACCCCCCACACTCTGTCTCTCAAGCCAACACAGAAAATCTTTCAACGAAAATAAAGTCAGTTACGTAAGAGACAGCCTCTGCAACAAGGGGAAGACCCTAGCAGGGTCCGTGGCTTGCCCAGAATCACAGACTGGTAAGAAGGCAGAACCAGGCCTGAACCCAGCTCTCCGAGTGTCCTCAAAGGTGGGGCCATGGCTGAACCTAGCTACTCACTGGGAGCTCGGGAAGAGGTGGTGTTCTGGAACTGGCTGTAGACCTGGAGATGGTATGGGGGTGGGAAGAAGCATCGACATCCCAGGCAGGAGGCATCCCAGCACGTACCTGTCTGAGGAGGAGCCCAGGCCAGGGCAACCCACTGACGGCACCCCTGCCCACATGACACCCAGAGGAAAGGAGGGATGGCTCGTGACACACGACTGGCAGCGTCTAGGAGTAAGGGTGGGCTCAGCCCCTCTGAGCCAAGGCTCCAATAGCTTCTGCAGGGTTTGCCTTGGAAATTAGAAAGCCTAAGACCTGGGAAAGCTATTTCCCATCCACCCCTAGGTGGGACTGGGCCTGCACAATAGGAGTACTGGGGCACACACATGTGCACAGACACACACACAACACTAGGGACTGTGGGTGGGATCGGAGGAGCTACAGACTCAGAGAAGGTGAGAAAGGAAGAAAATGTGGTGGCAGGTATTCCCTACGTGCGACACCACTCCCCCAATTTCTTAGATGGTATCCCACCTATGCCTGTGGACTTCTGCAAGAAGTACACGCTGGAATAATCCCTATCGCACAGGCAAGACACAGACCATCCCTGACAGGCACAACGGCTTCTCCGGGGTCCAAAACAGGGAAGATGGAGAGTTGCATCAGAGCCCAGGGGTGTTTCCAAGCTGGGGCCCTGGCTGCACCCAGACCTTCCCTGGGGCCTGTGGAGAGGGTTGTGTTGGTGTCACTGGGTACACATTTGGCATGGCATGCAGAAAGGGGATGAGCAGTCGGCAGCCCAGAGCACTGTCTGTGCAGGTGCTAGTCCAGGTGTGGACTCAGGGAGGGGATCCCAGGAAGTGAAGTCACTTCCCTGATAACCGACCCCAACGGAACTCGGAACCCCGGTCACCAGGCACCCACATTCTAGTGCGGTCCCGTATCAGGCTCACTTGGCCGGAGACATTCGATAGTGAAAGATGTTCTCTTGCTGCGTGCCCATTTTCCGGGGCTCTGGCTTCCAGAATCCCCGGGGTGAGGGACGTTTCACATGCTGCAGACACTGGCTCAACCCGCGCCCCCGACACCTCAGGGCCTTTGCCAGGAGGTGCCGGAAGGTAATACCGAGCGACCTAGGCCAGGCCAGGCCACCTCTCCGAGCCATCCCTGGGCAGCCCCATTCCCCCAGTTTCAGGGAAAGAGGGGTATGTGGGGGAGGTCCCGCCCTGGGCTGGAGGAGGTTGCAGGGCAGTGGATACCCTGGTGATGCCTTCATGTTCACACCGATGCCACGGGGGGGTGGGGGGGCAGGGTGGAAAGAGGATTCCCGAGGTGCCTCTCACCAGGGCCAGAGTGAATCCAAGGCCCTCGAGCTGTGTCACTTTTCTCTCCATGGTGGAGCTGCGTGCATCCTGGGGTGTGGTGTGTCTGGAAGGGAGTCCCCTGGGGCTGAGGACCAGCCAAGGCAGCCAGACAGACCTCTGAGGCCTCCCGCCTGGCTGCCGGGCACTGTCTTTACAGAGCTCCACACAGGAGACGGGGCAGGAGCTGAACGATGGGATCCCCTGCCCCACCTCCTTGAAGGACAGGAAGGAGTCCCCTACTGCCAACAAAGTCCAGCGCTGGCTCAGGGTGAGTGGAGGTGCCGGAGGGACCCAGCACCCAGGGCACCGATGCGGCACAAAGGGACCCAGATCCCAGAAACCAGCCTCTGGGCTCCTCGGGGCTCCGTCCTAGACTCCTGCTCCCATGTGAACCCGGATCCCCATCCCCTCCCCAAACCAGCCCTCAGGGCCCTGCCACGGCCTTGGCCCGATGCACAGTCCCTATCCACATATCTGTACGAATATCAGAAAAGCGACCTTAAACCACCTCTCATCCCTTGCTCGAGATCCTGGTGAGTTGGGAGACTTTTCCCCAAAGGGGCATGGGGCTCACGGTACTATGCCTATTGCTCTGCCCTTTGGTTGTAAAGGAGCACATCCCTGGGGCCCCTCCAGGGTCCGGAGCAGGCGCCTCCTTGTGCTGCACAACATTCCAGAAGGCCCATCAGTTACCGCAGCCATTGAGCCCTTCACAGATGCAGGACGTTCATGTGATTCCCTTCTGTTGCCACCTCACAGTGCTGCACGGAACATCCTACGTACCCTAAAATGCTGAGCACCCCCACCCATGAAACAGTCTCTGTGTTCTCAAGCGTGGGATACATCGTCAGAAATCACAGGGACGATGCCCTTAGTGCAGGGAGAGGCTGTCAATACTCAGCTAACGATCTGACCTGAGATACCAACGTCCATTCACACACCCCCCACCTCACATCCTCCTATTGTTGCCATTCTCCCTTTTCCCTAAAAGGATTGCATGAGGTATTTTTTTGAGACACAGACAGAGATAGAGACAGAGACAGAGACGGGGGTGGGAGACACAGAGGCAGAGACAGGATCCTCAAGCAGACCCCGCCCTAAGTGCGAAGCCTGAGGATGGACTCGATCTCAGGACGCGCGCATCATGACCTCAGCTGAAACCAAGAGGCGGACCCCGAACCCACGGAACCAGCCAGGCACCTTGCTCCTTTTGTCTACTGTGGGCCCTCCTGTCCCACCTCTTTGCCTACGTCACCGAGAGCCTGGGGGTTTGCTCTGGGCTCCAACCCCCAACCCTCCTGGTGACTGCAGTGAAGACCGCATGTCTCCCCTGTCCCACCTCAGGCTAGAAAGGCCTCAACCGGGAAGAGCAATGGGACCTGCGTGGTGTGGCCCCAACGGGCAGAGCTGCTGAAGAAGCGAGTAGAACACCTGCTGCCCGCCTTCCTAGCCAGAGACCTCAGCTACGTCTCCACGTTCCTGGCCACATACAGAGCTTTTGCTACCACCCAGGAGGTGCTGGACCCGCTGTTGACAAGGTGAGCACCCTGCCCCTCCACAGCCCAGTGGGATTTGCCCACCTCGTGCTTGGGAGTCTGGGGAATGCCACCCAACTTCCCGGAGCCTCAGTTGGCTCCTCGGACTGGGGCAGAGTTATTACAGGGACTCAGTGGGGTCCTGTAGGCTAAGGACACCTGGGTGCCTGGCCCTGTGGAAAGGTCCGCTACAGGGGCTGTGGTCGTGCTCGTGGACCATCGCCCCGCTCCCCATGAAGAAGCCTCTGCCTCAGCCCTCACCGTCACCACGGTCTTGAGCTGGGCTCTTTTCCCCTTGGAAAAGGACATCTGACACTCCATCTGGGCTCTGTGTCCTGGGTGAGACCAGAGCAGGCATGCCCGGGGATGAGCAGGGGGCCCCAGGCCCACTCAGCTCTCTGGGATGGGGCTGGTGGGGGCCCTGCCATTCATCGAGCATAAAGGATGGATGCCCTTCTAGGTGCAGACCTGCAGACGCTTCCCTGGGCGCTGACTGTGATCCCACGCACACAGCAGACAGCACCCGGGAGCACCCCAGGGCTCCATTCTAGTCGGCAGTCAGACAGTGACACTAGATATGATGAGAGGGAGGGTTCACAGGACATTTCATGCGATCCCCCCACCACCCCTCCGGCCTCCTCTAGCTACGGATGCGTCCTCTCTTCCTGGGACGAGATCGGCGGAGCCCAGGAGCAGCGGGGCATGTGAGTGAGCTTTGGCTAATGCACAGGGCCCTTCCTTCTTTGAGAGGGCAGCGACGGGACTGTGATCTGGGGGCTGCTGGACCCTCATCCCACACATCTGCAATTCCTGTTGGAGGGTCCAGGTCTCAGGGCTTCTTCTGCAGAAGAGGAAAGGGGTCCTGGAGAGCCCTGGGTGGGGTGTGGGCACTGTGGGAGAGCAGAGGGGGCTGGAGGGCAGCCTCAGCCCCTAACAGTGTCATTCCCCATCACCGCCGCCTCCCAGCCCTGTCTCTACCCCAATCCTGGGACCCAGAACAAAGGGCATGGCTTCCACACATCTGGTGGAACGTCGACACTGGGTGCTCAGCAGGTACTCAGAGGAGACCCAGGGAGGGCTCGGGGACTGGACGTCCCCCACCCAGTGGGAGATTGGTGTCCACGGAAGGACACCCTCTCCTGGCACCTACTGAACGAGGCAGCACGTAGGCACAGGAGGGGAAGTGGGAGGTATCGGGAGGGTCCTGGGAAGGCCATGGATGGGACAGAGTCCCTTTGCTCCCTCCTTGGTTGGATAGACACAGAGCACTAGTGTGCACTGAGGGCAATGACCACGCCAGACACGCCACCCCTCCCTGCCCACGTGCAGTGGAAGTCACGCGGCAAGTGGGCCGGGAGACTGAGCAGGGCGTCCAGTTTCCACGACGAGGACAGAAATGGTCACACCAGGGGTCAAGGGCTCCCACTCACAGAGGCTTTGGGCCAGCCCCTCCTCAGTGACCAGGTCTGCCTCAGGCAGGACTGCCACATCACAGGTGGACATGGAGTAGGAATGGGCTCTGACAGCCAGGAGCCGGGGACCCAGGGGCCCAGGTTCCCACAGGGGTTCCCTGGGGCATCCGTGTGGGAGGTGCCCCGTCCTCTGACACCTCTGCCCACCTGTCTGTCCCCAGGGCCATCTCCTCCATCCTGGGCACCTGGCTGGGCCACTACCCTGAAGATTTCTTCCAGCCCCCAGAATTTCCCTGCCTAAAGACACTACTGGCGTACGCAAGGCTCAATGTGCCAGGCTCAGACCTGGAGCAACGTGCCTGGCTCCTCCTCTCTCGGCTGCGACATCTCGAGCCCGCTGGGCCAGAGGCTGGGGGTGAGGAGGACTGGGGGTGACTGATGGAGGCCTGTGGAGGGGAGAGAATGGGCCACACAGAGCAAGCCTCCGCAGACTGCAGTGTGGCTGGGAGCAAGGAGTGGTCTCAGATCACTGTCCCCATGGGCTACAATATGGGGAGACCACCCAGGGACGGGTTCTTAGACTCAGACAATATTGAGTGGTGGGCAAAGTTGCCTTCATTTGGAAGGGACATGGAAAGACAATCATCATGACCACACTTTCTCTTCTTGGAGCCACAGCAGCGGCCCCAGAGCGAGATCCGGAACCGTGCCGAAAGCTAGTCCCAGCTCCCACTGTGCTGCCTGCTGCAGCTTCAGAGCCTGAGCTGGAAAATCCCATCACTGCTGCTGGAGCTCAGCAACTCAAAAGAGCAGGGACGTCACCTGCCGTGTCGGGCCCAGTGCAGCTGGTGGTCAGAGCTCTGATCCACCGTGAGGATGTGCAAGAGTCACCTGCGCCTTTGGAAAGCCAGGAGCCAGAGCAGGCCCCAGCACTAGCTAGAGAGGTCCCTGAAGGGCCCCTGATGCCACCTGCCCTGTCGGAGTCGGCGCAGGACAGACTCACAGCTCTAAGTCCCTGTCAGAAGCTCCAAGAGCCACCTGTGCCCTTGGCAGCCCCAGAGCCAAAGCAGGCTCCAGTCCTAGCTATGGAGGTCCCTGAAGAGCCCCTTAGGCCACATGCCATGTCAGAGCCAGCGGAGGATATACTCACAGCTCTGACTCTCTGTCAGGAGCTAGAAGAGTCACCTGCAGCTTTGGAAAGCCAGGAGCCCGAGCAGGCTCCAGCAACCACCTCTCTCAGTGGAGCAACCGGCCTCGGCCCCGGAGCAGCAGTTCCTGCTCGCTGAATCCCCAAAGGATGGCTTCCCCTCCCCTGTCCTTCCAGTGTTTCTAATTTTTGCGTTGTTCATGCACCTATTTCATTGCTTAATATATTCTGGTCTATAAATAAAGGACAAATTGAGTTTTCATGGAATTTTACTCTGATCCTTTTACATTGTACTTCCAGGTGTCATTAGGTACAGAGTGTTTCACAGCCTTGTCCTTCTACAGTATTTCCCTCCCAGAGACTCCCGTGCCACTCGTCAGATACTGTTCATTCCCTCAGCCCAGTCCCTGCAGCCACGGCTCCCCTCTCCGCCTCTGTGAGTTGCTTCTTCTGGGTTTTCATGTGTGTGGGATCAGACAGTGTGCCCTTTTTGTATCTAGCTACGTAACCTATGAGTGATTCATATTTTTTTTTCAGGTTTTTTTCTCTTAAAAAACAAACAAAACCATAAACAGAAACAAACAAACAAACAAAAAAACCCCATTTTACTACAAAGGAATATTCCTGATACAATACTGCGCATGTGAAGCCCCAAAATGAAATGTTTTCATGATCTGGGATAGGCTTCCCTTTTGTAAGTGTGACCCAAGAGCCAGAAATATCTGGGTTCATGAGACACCTTCAAAATCTTTCATTTTCCTGGATAGGCCAGGTTTCAATGATTCTAATGTGCATATTAGAAAAATATTAAGACTGCATATTAAATCTTCCTCTTTATTACAAACATATCAGGTAATTAAAAAGTTCTCTAAGGTTTTAGCCAGATTACGTTTTGTTAGTAAAATAGTGATGTAAATATGAAGAAAGGAAGACACATTCCTTCTACCTTCTATCACGATAGCCCATAACACATGGCGGCCCTCTTCCAGTCCTTTCCCTTGGAGTGTATGGGTGAGTGTGTGGGGGGAGGGGGTTTGCCTGTGTGTGGGATAGGGTGGGGCAGGGAGGGTTCCACAGCTGGGCTCTTGTGCGGCCTGAGGTCCCCACAGGGGACAGGCACTGCTCCTCCTGTCCCCTTCTGCATTCTCAGGGGCTACACATCATTTACTCAGCAGCACCACCTGCCGAACAATTGAGACATCTCCAATTCTTGGAGTCTCATCCTTAAAGTGAAGAGTACAATGTGCCCTAAATCTCTTTTGCTTTAGGACTGTTTCCTAAAAGCACAATTTCTGGAACACACTTTAGTCCCATTGTGGGAGTATTGGCTTCAGGGTCCTCTACCTATACTCTCTTTCTTTCCGTGGAGCCTTGCTCGGGAAAGGAGGGTCCCCGGAGACTAGAGATGAACCCTGAAATCATGAGGAAGACAAGCCCACAGTGAGGCCATCAGGCTACCTGGGCGGGACCCGTGGAGCAGGGAAGAGCCTCTCCATACCGCCCTCACGGATCCTCCCTCCACAAGCATCCCTGCCCCACCACACACACACACACACACACACACACACACACACACACACACACACCCGTCCTGGAACACCCCTCATCCAGACCCCATCCCGGGACACACCCCAGCCACTCCAGCCCCTCCTGCTCTAGAACTCAGCTTCTAAGTAGAGCAACCAGGTCCTGCTTCCAGGCCAGCAGAGGGGCGTCGGCCAGGCCACACTTGTCTGCTTGCTCCGGGTCCATCCTTTTTGGGCCTTGTCCTCCCAGGAAGGAACCAAGCTCTCATGGCAGCTCAGGTCAGTGAGTCACAGACATGACCTGAATGTGTTCATCCATATGTCCACTAGGTGGCAACAGCAAGAACTGCTTGAACCTCTGTGAACAGGGGGGACCTTTACTGAGGAGGGAAGAGAAGGCTAGCTGAGGACAAAGCCGGAATTGACACCCCACACACACCCCCACCATGGGGTGTCCGTGACATTCCTCAGGCACTCCTGGCTGCCCTAAAGGGCAAAGAAATAGTTAACCTATAGACACCACAATCCTGCAAGACTTAAGTCTCCCTCAGTTTCCCAATGTCTTAGCAGTTTACAAGAACCAAGCATTTCTATCAATAACTTAGCTTCCTGAAGGGAAAGTAGATACAATGAAATGTCCTTATACTCTGCAGCCTCCAGGAAGTTCCCAACCGTCTTAATGTTCATGCCTTGCTAGAGGGCAAAACCACCTTCCCGAGACAATGGCAAGGCCTCTGTACCTTGTGAGTCTTCTTTCACATATGCAAGTATTATCTCAACCTCCCTTTTTCCTTACCTTCTCCCAACCCCATAGTCTACCATCAGCCACCCCTCACAAGCCAGGGCAGCATCTCTTTCTGCCATGGGTCCTGTCATAAACCACCAATTTTGCACCAAAGACGTCTCAAGAATTCTTTCCTGGTCGTCGGCTCCAGATTCCACCCCCACTGAACCTCACCTGTATTCCACAACCTCCTCATTTCCAAAGCACACTGGGTGCTCATGGAAGCTGCAAGATGGACAGAGCCTCAACCGGCAGCTTTGGCACTGGGCATAGCCCCTCCACACCCCTCAGGCTCCTCCAGCAGTGACCCCCTGCCCCTGCCAGCCCCAATTCTTGATAACCCTGCAGTTCAGTTGTTGTGAGAGCGGTGCCTACGCTTCCTGCTCCAGACACAAGTGAGGAGAAGGGAGAGATCCCTCTCCTTGCACAAAGTCGGTTGACGGGGAGTCCACTTGATCGGAAGCTCTCCACCTGGGAGCCCTGCAAAGGACAGAAACGCTGTGACCCTCCGCCTTCCCCAAGGAGCTTTGGTGTGGGGAGCACCGCAGAAGTCTACAGAACTTGGTGCACAACAGCATCACACCTCTGCGCCTACAGATGAGGGCGGCCGTTTTTATTCTCACCCTTTCAAGAGGCAGGGAAAGCCCTCTGGGAACACAAGGCACACAGAGCAACCAGCTGACCCTGAGCCCCACCGGGCCCCCTGGCAAGGGGCAGTGCATCCCCGTCCAGGCAAAAACACCTGAGAATCAGCGCACTAGGCCCCCGCCCCCCGAAAACGAGGTGAAAGAACAAGTGAACAGCAAGTTTACAGACCAAAGAGGATGGCCAAACTCCAGCGCTAGGGGAAAATAGCACCTAGAGCTTGAGGCTTTTTCTCATGATTCATTTCTCTCTCCATTCAAAATTTTCCATTTATTTTTTTCCCTCTTTTTTTCCCTTTCCAACTACTTTTTTTTTTTTAATTTTAGCAACTCTTCATTTTTCAATCTTTTCTGAACTGTCATTTTTTACATGGACATTTTATACATATATTCTTCATTTTTGTTTTCTTGTTTTTTTTTAAAGAGAGTCTTTTTTTTTATATATACATTTTATTTATTAATTCGACAGAGATAGAGACAGCCAGCGAGAGAGGGAACACAAGCAGGGGGAGTGGGAGAGGAAGAAGCAGGCTCATAGCAGAAGAGCCTGATGTGGGGCTCGATCCCAGATTGCCGGGATCACGCCCTGAGCCGAAGGCAGACGCTTAACCGCTGTGCCACCCAGGCGCTCCTATATTCCTCATTTTCGGATTCCTTTCGCTATATATATATGAGTTTGGCTTTCTTTACAATTTTGGGATTTAGTGACTTCCAACACACAGACCAAAAGACAATCGGGACCAAGTGGATCACCCAGTTTTGTCCACCCTGTGAGATCCCAATCTCTCTCTCCCCCATCCATTCTTCTCTGGGAAAAGTGACTAGAGGGAGGGATTCACAGCAAAAGAAAGAGCCAGGGGTAACACTCTCTGCCACTGATCTAATGCATACGGTTTTAAGTAAGATGTCAGAGCTGGAACTCACGATGACAGTTACAAAGTTGCTAGCTGGGCTTGAAAAAAGGATAAATGACACGAGAGACTCTCATAGTGCAGAAATGAAATCGAATCAGGCCCACATTCAAAAGGCTCTAACTGAGATGCAGTCTACATTGGATGTGGATGCTCTAACGCCTAGGGTCAATGAGGCAGAAGACAGAGTCAGTGACACCAAAGACAAGCTGATGGAAAGGAAGGAAGCTGAGGAAAAGAGAGAAAGCCAACGAATGGACCATGGGTGGAGGAATCGAAAAATCAGTGATGCCACAAAAGGAAACAATATTGGAATTACTTCTGGCCCTGAGGGAGAAGACACAGAGGGACAGAAGATCTATCTGTGTGGATCGTAGCTGAGAACTTCCCTAATCTGGGAGGGAAACAGGCATTCAAGTCCAAGACGTAGAGAGGACTCTTCCCCAAGGCCATAAGAATAGAGGAACACCCTAACATATACTAGTGACGTTTGCAATTTCAGACAGAAAGAGAAAATCCTGAAAGCAGCTCGAGACAAGAGGGTCTTCACCGACAGGGGTAAGCACATTAGACTAGCCACATACCTATCCACAGAGACCTGGCACACCAGAAAGGGCTGGCGTGATCGAGTCAGGGTACTAAATGAGAAAAACATGCAGCCAAGAATACTTTATCCAGCAAGGAGTCATTCCGAATAGGAGCAGAGATAAAGAGCTTCCAGGACAGAAAGAAACTCAAAGGATTTGGCCGCTAAACCACCCTGCAAGAAATAGGAAGGGGGATCCTGTAAGGGAAGAGAGACTCCAAGAGTAACACAGACCAGAAAGAAACAGAGACCATCTACACAATTAGGGACGTGACAGGTAATGCAATGGACTCATCTCCATCTGCTTTTTAGATTTTTTTCTTTAGCATTGGTCTTAAGCAATTTTATTAGGATGTAGGTTGATAAGGAGGGGTTTTTTCATGATCCTTATGTTTGGGGGTTTTGTTGGCTGGATTCCTGAATTCTTGAATCTATGGGTGTAGAGGGTTCATGCAATTCAGATAATAATCAGACATTACTTCTTCAAACATTTTTTTTTTCTGTACCTCAGCCAATTTCTTATCTACCAGGCCACTTGAAATTGCTACAAAGCTCACACCTACTCCAGTGTTTGTGTGCACGGCGTGGTTTGCACCCTTCCTTTTCTCTGCTTTATTCTGGACAACTGCTATGATCATGCATTCAAGTTCTCTCTCTGTCTCTCTCTCTCTCTTTTTGCTATGTAGTGTCTAACGTGAAAGAAAGCCCATCTACTACATTTTTCATCTTAGACGTGCTACTCTTCAGCTCCAGAAGTTGGGTTTTCCTTGTTTTCATATTTTCTATATCTCTGTTTCACTTCATCCTTTGTGTACATTCTTACGTATATAAAACCTCTTTCTAACAGTTGTTTGAAAGTGCATGTGCAATACTTCCATCCTCTTTTTCATTTCTGGGTAGGTTTCTATTGTTTAATCTTTCTCCTCAGTACGAGGTGAACTTTTCTCCTTCTTTGCATCCTGGTAATCTTTGGTTGGAAGGCAGGTATTGTGAATTTTAATGGTTAGATATTAACTATTGCTTATATTTCTACACATACTCTTGAGGATTGTTCTGATGGTGAGGGTCCTGGAGAACTATTTTATCCTTCCAGACTAGCTTTCCAAAGGTTTGTTAGGGGGTATCACAGTAGTCTTCAATATATTTTGCTATTGTTCTGTTGGTATTCTGAGCTCTCTTTGCAATGTCCCACGAATTACGAGGTTTTCCACTCTGCCTGCTGCTGGTAGCACAGACTTTTCCTGGTTGTGTGTGAAGGCTAGTGACATTTTCCTCTCTGCTTCCCCTGGGCTATTATTTTCCCCACACCACATACGTTCCTCACACAGGTGCCCTATTGAGGAATTCTATGAAAACTCAAAAGTGATCCTAGATGGCTTTCTGAGGTCCTCTTTCTCTGTGCAGCTCTCCTCAGTATTCTGTACTGTAAACCACAGCCATATCGACTTCTCCAAATTTCCATCTTGCTGTCTCCAACTCATGGAAATGGCTGAGCTGCGCCTGTATTCTTCATCCCTGACCCATAGACTAGAAACTAAATCTCTTTAGGCAGTTAAGTGAGGGAAATGCACAGTCCCCCATGTCTGTCTTCCCTCTTGCACTAGTCACTTCCCTGCATTGCCTGGAAATATATCGAAAGTGTTCTTTTGCCAGGGCGCCTGGGTGGCTCAGTTGCTTAAGCTTCTGACTCGTGATCTGGACTCAGGTCACGAATTCAGGGTCTTGGGATCAAGACCAGCATTGGGCATCACACTCAGCACAGAGTCGGCTTGAGATTCTGTCTCCCCTCTCCCTCTATCCTCCCCACCCCCCACACTCTGTCTCTCAAGCCAACACAGAAAATCTTTCAACGAAAATAAAGTCAGTTACGTAAGAGACGGCCTCTGCAACAAGGGGAAGACCCTAGCAGGGTCCGTGGCTTGCCCAGAATCACAGACTGGTAAGAAGGCAGAACCAGGCCTGAACCCAGCTCTCCGAGTGTCCTCAAAGGTGGGGCCATGGCTGAACCTAGCTACTCACTGGGAGCTCGGGAAGAGGTGGTGTTCTGGAACTGGCTGTAGACCTGGAGATGGTATGGGGGTGGGAAGAAGCATCGACATCCCAGGCAGGAGGCATCCCAGCACGTACCTGTCTGAGGAGGAGCCCAGGCCAGGGCAACCCACTGACGGCACCCCTGCCCACATGACACCCAGAGGAAAGGAGGGATGGCTCGTGACACACGACTGGCAGCGTCTAGGAGTAAGGGTGGGCTCAGCCCCTCTGAGCCAAGGCTCCAATAGCTTCTGCAGGGTTTGCCTTGGAAATTAGAAAGCCTAAGACCTGGGAAAGCTATTTCCCATCCACCCCTAGGTGGGACTGGGCCTGCACAATAGGAGTACTGGGGCACACACATGTGCACAGACACACACACAACACTAGGGACTGTGGGTGGGATCGGAGGAGCTACAGACTCAGAGAAGGTGAGAAAGGAAGAAAATGTGGTGGCAGGTATTCCCTACGTGCGACACCACTCCCCCAATTTCTTAGATGGTATCCCACCTATGCCTGTGGACTTCTGCAAGAAGTACACGCTGGAATAATCCCTATCGCACAGGCAAGACACAGACCATCCCTGACAGGCACAACGGCTTCTCCGGGGTCCAAAACAGGGAAGATGGAGAGTTGCATCAGAGCCCAGGGGTGTTTCCAAGCTGGGGCCCTGGCTGCACCCAGACCTTCCCTGGGGCCTGTGGAGAGGGTTGTGTTGGTGTCACTGGGTACACATTTGGCATGGCATGCAGAAAGGGGATGAGCAGTCGGCAGCCCAGAGCACTGTCTGTGCAGGTGCTAGTCCAGGTGTGGACTCAGGGAGGGGATCCCAGGAAGTGAAGTCACTTCCCTGATAACCGACCCCAACGGAACTCGGAACCCCGGTCACCAGGCACCCACATTCTAGTGCGGTCCCGTATCAGGCTCACTTGGCCGGAGACATTCGATAGTGAAAGATGTTCTCTTGCTGCGTGCCCATTTTCCGGGGCTCTGGCTTCCAGAATCCCCGGGGTGAGGGACGTTTCACATGCTGCAGACACTGGCTCAACCCGCGCCCCCGACACCTCAGGGCCTTTGCCAGGAGGTGCCGGAAGGTAATACCGAGCGACCTAGGCCAGGCCAGGCCACCTCTCCGAGCCATCCCTGGGCAGCCCCATTCCCCCAGTTTCAGGGAAAGAGGGGTATGTGGGGGAGGTCCCGCCCTGGGCTGGAGGAGGTTGCAGGGCAGTGGATACCCTGGTGATGCCTTCATGTTCACACCGATGCCACGGGGGGGTGGGGGGGGCAGGGTGGAAAGAGGATTCCCGAGGTGCCTCTCACCAGGGCCAGAGTGAATCCAAGGCCCTCGAGCTGTGTCACTTTTCTCTCCATGGTGGAGCTGCGTGCATCCTGGGGTGTGGTGTGTCTGGAAGGGAGTCCCCTGGGGCTGAGGACCAGCCAAGGCAGCCAGACAGACCTCTGAGGCCTCCCGCCTGGCTGCCGGGCACTGTCTTTACAGAGCTCCACACAGGAGACGGGGCAGGAGCTGAACGATGGGATCCCCTGCCCCACCTCCTTGAAGGACAGGAAGGAGTCCCCTACTGCCAACAAAGTCCAGCGCTGGCTCAGGGTGAGTGGAGGTGCCGGAGGGACCCAGCACCCAGGGCACCGATGCGGCACAAAGGGACCCAGATCCCAGAAACCAGCCTCTGGGCTCCTCGGGGCTCCGTCCTAGACTCCTGCTCCCATGTGAACCCGGATCCCCATCCCCTCCCCAAACCAGCCCTCAGGGCCCTGCCACGGCCTTGGCCCGATGCACAGTCCCTATCCACATATCTGTACGAATATCAGAAAAGCGACCTTAAACCACCTCTCATCCCTTGCTCGAGATCCTGGTGAGTTGGGAGACTTTTCCCCAAAGGGGCATGGGGCTCACGGTACTATGCCTATTGCTCTGCCCTTTGGTTGTAAAGGAGCACATCCCTGGGGCCCCTCCAGGGTCCGGAGCAGGCGCCTCCTTGTGCTGCACAACATTCCAGAAGGCCCATCAGTTACCGCAGCCATTGAGCCCTTCACAGATGCAGGACGTTCATGTGATTCCCTTCTGTTGCCACCTCACAGTGCTGCACGGAACATCCTACGTACCCTAAAATGCTGAGCACCCCCACCCATGAAACAGTCTCTGTGTTCTCAAGCGTGGGATACATCGTCAGAAATCACAGGGACGATGCCCTTAGTGCAGGGAGAGGCTGTCAATACTCAGCTAACGATCTGACCTGAGATACCAACGTCCATTCACACACCCCCCACCTCACATCCTCCTATTGTTGCCATTCTCCCTTTTCCCTAAAAGGATTGCATGAGGTATTTTTTTGAGACACAGACAGAGATAGAGACAGAGACAGAGACGGGGGTGGGAGACACAGAGGCAGAGACAGGATCCTCAAGCAGACCCCGCCCTAAGTGCGAAGCCTGAGGATGGACTCGATCTCAGGACGCGCGCATCATGACCTCAGCTGAAACCAAGAGGCGGACCCCGAACCCACGGAACCAGCCAGGCACCTTGCTCCTTTTGTCTACTGTGGGCCCTCCTGTCCCACCTCTTTGCCTACGTCACCGAGAGCCTGGGGGTTTGCTCTGGGCTCCAACCCCCAACCCTCCTGGTGACTGCAGTGAAGACCGCATGTCTCCCCTGTCCCACCTCAGGCTAGAAAGGCCTCAACCGGGAAGAGCAATGGGACCTGCGTGGTGTGGCCCCAACGGGCAGAGCTGCTGAAGAAGCGAGTAGAACACCTGCTGCCCGCCTTCCTAGCCAGAGACCTCAGCTACGTCTCCACGTTCCTGGCCACATACAGAGCTTTTGCTACCACCCAGGAGGTGCTGGACCCGCTGTTGACAAGGTGAGCACCCTGCCCCTCCACAGCCCAGTGGGATTTGCCCACCTCGTGCTTGGGAGTCTGGGGAATGCCACCCAACTTCCCGGAGCCTCAGTTGGCTCCTCGGACTGGGGCAGAGTTATTACAGGGACTCAGTGGGGTCCTGTAGGCTAAGGACACCTGGGTGCCTGGCCCTGTGGAAAGGTCCGCTACAGGGGCTGTGGTCGTGCTCGTGGACCATCGCCCCGCTCCCCATGAAGAAGCCTCTGCCTCAGCCCTCACCGTCACCACGGTCTTGAGCTGGGCTCTTTTCCCCTTGGAAAAGGACATCTGACACTCCATCTGGGCTCTGTGTCCTGGGTGAGACCAGAGCAGGCATGCCCGGGGATGAGCAGGGGGCCCCAGGCCCACTCAGCTCTCTGGGATGGGGCTGGTGGGGGCCCTGCCATTCATCGAGCATAAAGGATGGATGCCCTTCTAGGTGCAGACCTGCAGACGCTTCCCTGGGCGCTGACTGTGATCCCACGCACACAGCAGACAGCACCCGGGAGCACCCCAGGGCTCCATTCTAGTCGGCAGTCAGACAGTGACACTAGATATGATGAGAGGGAGGGTTCACAGGACATTTCATGCGATCCCCCCACCACCCCTCCGGCCTCCTCTAGCTACGGATGCGTCCTCTCTTCCTGGGACGAGATCGGCGGAGCCCAGGAGCAGCGGGGCATGTGAGTGAGCTTTGGCTAATGCACAGGGCCCTTCCTTCTTTGAGAGGGCAGCGACGGGACTGTGATCTGGGGGCTGCTGGACCCTCATCCCACACATCTGCAATTCCTGTTGGAGGGTCCAGGTCTCAGGGCTTCTTCTGCAGAAGAGGAAAGGGGTCCTGGAGAGCCCTGGGTGGGGTGTGGGCACTGTGGGAGAGCAGAGGGGGCTGGAGGGCAGCCTCAGCCCCTAACAGTGTCATTCCCCATCACCGCCGCCTCCCAGCCCTGTCTCTACCCCAATCCTGGGACCCAGAACAAAGGGCATGGCTTCCACACATCTGGTGGAACGTCGACACTGGGTGCTCAGCAGGTACTCAGAGGAGACCCAGGGAGGGCTCGGGGACTGGACGTCCCCCACCCAGTGGGAGATTGGTGTCCACGGAAGGACACCCTCTCCTGGCACCTACTGAACGAGGCAGCACGTAGGCACAGGAGGGGAAGTGGGAGGTATCGGGAGGGTCCTGGGAAGGCCAGGGATGGGACAGAGTCCCTTTGCTCCCTCCTTGGTTGGATAGACACAGAGCACTAGTGTGCACTGAGGGCAATGACCACGCCAGACACGCCACCCCTCCCTGCCCACGTGCAGTGGAAGTCACGCGGCAAGTGGGCCGGGAGACTGAGCAGGGCGTCCAGTTTCCACGACGAGGACAGAAATGGTCACACCAGGGGTCAAGGGCTCCCACTCACAGAGGCTTTGGGCCAGCCCCTCCTCAGTGACCAGGTCTGCCTCAGGCAGGACTGCCACATCACAGGTGGACATGGAGTAGGAATGGGCTCTGACAGCCAGGAGCCGGGGACCCAGGGGCCCAGGTTCCCACAGGGGTTCCCTGGGGCATCCGTGTGGGAGGTGCCCCGTCCTCTGACACCTCTGCCCACCTGTCTGTCCCCAGGGCCATCTCCTCCATCCTGGGCACCTGGCTGGGCCACTACCCTGAAGATTTCTTCCAGCCCCCAGAATTTCCCTGCCTAAAGACACTACTGGCGTACGCAAGGCTCAATGTGCCAGGCTCAGACCTGGAGCAACGTGCCTGGCTCCTCCTCTCTCGGCTGCGACATCTCGAGCCCGCTGGGCCAGAGGCTGGGGGTGAGGAGGACTGGGGGTGACTGATGGAGGCCTGTGGAGGGGAGAGAATGGGCCACACAGAGCAAGCCTCCGCAGACTGCAGTGTGGCTGGGAGCAAGGAGTGGTCTCAGATCACTGTCCCCATGGGCTACAATATGGGGAGACCACCCAGGGACGGGTTCTTAGACTCAGACAATATTGAGTGGTGGGCAAAGTTGCCTTCATTTGGAAGGGACATGGAAAGACAATCATCATGACCACACTTTCTCTTCTTGGAGCCACAGCAGCGGCCCCAGAGCGAGATCCGGAACCGTGCCGAAAGCTAGTCCCAGCTCCCACTGTGCTGCCTGCTGCAGCTTCAGAGCCTGAGCTGGAAAATCCCATCACTGCTGCTGGAGCTCAGCAACTCAAAAGAGCAGGGACGTCACCTGCCGTGTCGGGCCCAGTGCAGCTGGTGGTCAGAGCTCTGATCCACCGTGAGGATGTGCAAGAGTCACCTGCGCCTTTGGAAAGCCAGGAGCCAGAGCAGGCCCCAGCACTAGCTAGAGAGGTCCCTGAAGGGCCCCTGATGCCACCTGCCCTGTCGGAGTCGGCGCAGGACAGACTCACAGCTCTAAGTCCCTGTCAGAAGCTCCAAGAGCCACCTGTGCCCTTGGCAGCCCCAGAGCCAAAGCAGGCTCCAGTCCTAGCTATGGAGGTCCCTGAAGAGCCCCTTAGGCCACATGCCATGTCAGAGCCAGCGGAGGATATACTCACAGCTCTGACTCTCTGTCAGGAGCTAGAAGAGTCACCTGCAGCTTTGGAAAGCCAGGAGCCCGAGCAGGCTCCAGCAACCACCTCTCTCAGTGGAGCAACCGGCCTCGGCCCCGGAGCAGCAGTTCCTGCTCGCTGAATCCCCAAAGGATGGCTTCCCCTCCCCTGTCCTTCCAGTGTTTCTAATTTTTGCGTTGTTCATGCACCTATTTCATTGCTTAATATATTCTGGTCTATAAATAAAGGACAAATTGAGTTTTCATGGAATTTTACTCTGATCCTTTTACATTGTACTTCCAGGTGTCATTAGGTACAGAGTGTTTCACAGCCTTGTCCTTCTACAGTATTTCCCTCCCAGAGACTCCCGTGCCACTCGTCAGATACTGTTCATTCCCTCAGCCCAGTCCCTGCAGCCACGGCTCCCCTCTCCGCCTCTGTGAGTTGCTTCTTCTGGGTTTTCATGTGTGTGGGATCAGACAGTGTGCCCTTTTTGTATCTAGCTACGTAACCTATGAGTGATTCATATTTTTTTTTCAGGTTTTTTTCTCTTAAAAAACAAACAAAACCATAAACAGAAACAAACAAACAAACAAAAAAACCCCATTTTACTACAAAGGAATATTCCTGATACAATACTGCGCATGTGAAGCCCCAAAATGAAATGTTTTCATGATCTGGGATAGGCTTCCCTTTTGTAAGTGTGACCCAAGAGCCAGAAATATCTGGGTTCATGAGACACCTTCAAAATCTTTCATTTTCCTGGATAGGCCAGGTTTCAATGATTCTAATGTGCATATTAGAAAAATATTAAGACTGCATATTAAATCTTCCTCTTTATTACAAACATATCAGGTAATTAAAAAGTTCTCTAAGGTTTTAGCCAGATTACGTTTTGTTAGTAAAATAGTGATGTAAATATGAAGAAAGGAAGACACATTCCTTCTACCTTCTATCACGATAGCCCATAACACATGGCGGCCCTCTTCCAGTCCTTTCCCTTGGAGTGTATGGGTGAGTGTGTGGGGGGAGGGGGTTTGCCTGTGTGTGGGATAGGGTGGGGCAGGGAGGGTTCCACAGCTGGGCTCTTGTGCGGCCTGAGGTCCCCACAGGGGACAGGCACTGCTCCTCCTGTCCCCTTCTGCATTCTCAGGGGCTACACATCATTTACTCAGCAGCACCACCTGCCGAACAATTGAGACATCTCCAATTCTTGGAGTCTCATCCTTAAAGTGAAGAGTACAATGTGCCCTAAATCTCTTTTGCTTTAGGACTGTTTCCTAAAAGCACAATTTCTGGAACACACTTTAGTCCCATTGTGGGAGTATTGGCTTCAGGGTCCTCTACCTATACTCTCTTTCTTTCCGTGGAGCCTTGCTCGGGAAAGGAGGGTCCCCGGAGACTAGAGATGAACCCTGAAATCATGAGGAAGACAAGCCCACAGTGAGGCCATCAGGCTACCTGGGCGGGACCCGTGGAGCAGGGAAGAGCCTCTCCATACCGCCCTCACGGATCCTCCCTCCACAAGCATCCCTGCCCCACCACACACACACACACACACACACACACACACACACACACACACACACACCCGTCCTGGAACACCCCTCATCCAGACCCCATCCCGGGACACACCCCAGCCACTCCAGCCCCTCCTGCTCTAGAACTCAGCTTCTAAGTAGAGCAACCGGGTCCTGCTTCCAGGCCAGCAGAGGGGCGTCGGCCAGGCCACACTTGTCTGCTTGCTCCGGGTCCATCCTTTTTGGGCCTTGTCCTCCCAGGAAGGAACCAAGCTCTCATGGCAGCTCAGGTCAGTGAGTCACAGACATGACCTGAATGTGTTCATCCATATGTCCACTAGGTGGCAACAGCAAGAACTGCTTGAACCTCTGTGAACAGGGGGGACCTTTACTGAGGAGGGAAGAGAAGGCTAGCTGAGGACAAAGCCGGAATTGACACCCCACACACACCCCCACCATGGGGTGTCCGTGACATTCCTCAGGCACTCCTGGCTGCCCTAAAGGGCAAAGAAATAGTTAACCTATAGACACCACAATCCTGCAAGACTTAAGTCTCCCTCAGTTTCCCAATGTCTTAGCAGTTTACAAGAACCAAGCATTTCTATCAATAACTTAGCTTCCTGAAGGGAAAGTAGATACAATGAAATGTCCTTATACTCTGCAGCCTCCAGGAAGTTCCCAACCGTCTTAATGTTCATGCCTTGCTAGAGGGCAAAACCACCTTCCCGAGACAATGGCAAGGCCTCTGTACCTTGTGAGTCTTCTTTCACATATGCAAGTATTATCTCAACCTCCCTTTTTCCTTACCTTCTCCCAACCCCATAGTCTACCATCAGCCACCCCTCACAAGCCAGGGCAGCATCTCTTTCTGCCATGGGTCCTGTCATAAACCACCAATTTTGCACCAAAGACGTCTCAAGAATTCTTTCCTGGTCGTCGGCTCCAGATTCCACCCCCACTGAACCTCACCTGTATTCCACAACCTCCTCATTTCCAAAGCACACTGGGTGCTCATGGAAGCTGCAAGATGGACAGAGCCTCAACCGGCAGCTTTGGCACTGGGCATAGCCCCTCCACACCCCTCAGGCTCCTCCAGCAGTGACCCCCTGCCCCTGCCAGCCCCAATTCTTGATAACCCTGCAGTTCAGTTGTTGTGAGAGCGGTGCCTACGCTTCCTGCTCCAGACACAAGTGAGGAGAAGGGAGAGATCCCTCTCCTTGCACAAAGTCGGTTGACGGGGAGTCCACTTGATCGGAAGCTCTCCACCTGGGAGCCCTGCAAAGGACAGAAACGCTGTGACCCTCCGCCTTCCCCAAGGAGCTTTGGTGTGGGGAGCACCGCAGAAGTCTACAGAACTTGGTGCACAACAGCATCACACCTCTGCGCCTACAGATGAGGGCGGCCGTTTTTATTCTCACCCTTTCAAGAGGCAGGGAAAGCCCTCTGGGAACACAAGGCACACAGAGCAACCAGCTGACCCTGAGCCCCACCGGGCCCCCTGGCAAGGGGCAGTGCATCCCCGTCCAGGCAAAAACACCTGAGAATCAGCGCACTAGGCCCCCGCCCCCCGAAAACGAGGTGAAAGAACAAGTGAACAGCAAGTTTACAGACCAAAGAGGATGGCCAAACTCCAGCGCTAGGGGAAAATAGCACCTAGAGCTTGAGGCTTTTTCTCATGATTCATTTCTCTCTCCATTCAAAATTTTCCATTTATTTTTTTCCCTCTTTTTTTCCCTTTCCAACTACTTTTTTTTTTTTAATTTTAGCAACTCTTCATTTTTCAATCTTTTCTGAACTGTCATTTTTTACATGGACATTTTATACATATATTCTTCATTTTTGTTTTCTTGTTTTTTTTTAAAGAGAGTCTTTTTTTTTATATATACATTTTATTTATTAATTCGACAGAGATAGAGACAGCCAGCGAGAGAGGGAACACAAGCAGGGGGAGTGGGAGAGGAAGAAGCAGGCTCATAGCAGAAGAGCCTGATGTGGGGCTCGATCCCAGATTGCCGGGATCACGCCCTGAGCCGAAGGCAGACGCTTAACCGCTGTGCCACCCAGGCGCTCCTATATTCCTCATTTTCGGATTCCTTTCGCTATATATATATGAGTTTGGCTTTCTTTACAATTTTGGGATTTAGTGACTTCCAACACACAGACCAAAAGACAATCGGGACCAAGTGGATCACCCAGTTTTGTCCACCCTGTGAGATCCCAATCTCTCTCTCCCCCATCCATTCTTCTCTGGGAAAAGTGACTAGAGGGAGGGATTCACAGCAAAAGAAAGAGCCAGGGGTAACACTCTCTGCCACTGATCTAATGCATACGGTTTTAAGTAAGATGTCAGAGCTGGAACTCACGATGACAGTTACAAAGTTGCTAGCTGGGCTTGAAAAAAGGATAAATGACACGAGAGACTCTCATAGTGCAGAAATGAAATCGAATCAGGCCCACATTCAAAAGGCTCTAACTGAGATGCAGTCTACATTGGATGTGGATGCTCTAACGCCTAGGGTCAATGAGGCAGAAGACAGAGTCAGTGACACCAAAGACAAGCTGATGGAAAGGAAGGAAGCTGAGGAAAAGAGAGAAAGCCAACGAATGGACCATGGGTGGAGGAATCGAAAAATCAGTGATGCCACAAAAGGAAACAATATTGGAATTACTTCTGGCCCTGAGGGAGAAGACACAGAGGGACAGAAGATCTATCTGTGTGGATCGTAGCTGAGAACTTCCCTAATCTGGGAGGGAAACAGGCATTCAAGTCCAAGAGGTAGAGAGGACTCTTCCCCAAGGCCATAAGAATAGAGGAACACCCTAACATATACTAGTGACGTTTGCAATTTCAGACAGAAAGAGAAAATCCTGAAAGCAGCTCGAGACAAGAGGGTCTTCACCGACAGGGGTAAGCACATTAGACTAGCCACATACCTATCCACAGAGACCTGGCACACCAGAAAGGGCTGGCGTGATCGAGTCAGGGTACTAAATGAGAAAAACATGCAGCCAAGAATACTTTATCCAGCAAGGAGTCATTCCGAATAGGAGCAGAGATAAAGAGCTTCCAGGACAGAAAGAAACTCAAAGGATTTGGCCGCTAAACCACCCTGCAAGAAATAGGAAGGGGGATCCTGTAAGGGAAGAGAGACTCCAAGAGTAACACAGACCAGAAAGAAACAGAGACCATCTACACAATTAGGGACGTGACAGGTAATGCAATGGACTCATCTCCATCTGCTTTTTAGATTTTTTTCTTTAGCATTGGTCTTAAGCAATTTTATTAGGATGTAGGTTGATAAGGAGGGGTTTTTTCATGATCCTTATGTTTGGGGGTTTTGTTGGCTGGATTCCTGAATTCTTGAATCTATGGGTGTAGAGGGTTCATGCAATTCAGATAATAATCAGACATTACTTCTTCAAACATTTTTTTTTTCTGTACCTCAGCCAATTTCTTATCTACCAGGCCACTTGAAATTGCTACAAAGCTCACACCTACTCTAGTGTTTGTGTGCACGGCGTGGTTTGCACCCTTCCTTTTCTCTGCTTTATTCTGGACAACTGCTATGATCATGCATTCAAGTTCTCTCTCTGTCTCTCTCTCTCTCTTTTTGCTATGTAGTGTCTAACGTGAAAGAAAGCCCATCTACTACATTTTTCATCTTAGACGTGCTACTCTTCAGCTCCAGAAGTTGGGTTTTCCTTGTTTTCATATTTTCTATATCTCTGTTTCACTTCATCCTTTGTGTACATTCTTACGTATATAAAACCTCTTTCTAACAGTTGTTTGAAAGTGCATGTGCAATACTTCCATCCTCTTTTTCATTTCTGGGTAGGTTTCTATTGTTTAATCTTTCTCCTCAGTACGAGGTGAACTTTTCTCCTTCTTTGCATCCTGGTAATCTTTGGTTGGAAGGCAGGTATTGTGAATTTTAATGGTTAGATATTAACTATTGCTTATATTTCTACACATACTCTTGAGGATTGTTCTGATGGTGAGGGTCCTGGAGAACTATTTTATCCTTCCAGACTAGCTTTCCAAAGGTTTGTTAGGGGGTATCACAGTAGTCTTCAATATATTTTGCTATTGTTCTGTTGGTATTCTGAGCTCTCTTTGCAATGTCCCACGAATTACGAGGTTTTCCACTCTGCCTGCTGCTGGTAGCACAGACTTTTCCTGGTTGTGTGTGAAGGCTAGTGACATTTTCCTCTCTGCTTCCCCTGGGCTATTATTTTCCCCACACCACATACGTTCCTCACACAGGTGCCCTATTGAGGAATTCTATGAAAACTCAAAAGTGATCCTAGATGGCTTTCTGAGGTCCTCTTTCTCTGTGCAGCTCTCCTCAGTATTCTGTACTGTAAACCACAGCCATATCGACTTCTCCAAATTTCCATCTTGCTGTCTCCAACTCATGGAAATGGCTGAGCTGCGCCTGTATTCTTCATCCCTGACCCATAGACTAGAAACTAAATCTCTTTAGGCAGTTAAGTGAGGGAAATGCACAGTCCCCCATGTCTGTCTTCCCTCTTGCACTAGTCACTTCCCTGCATTGCCTGGAAATATATCGAAAGTGTTCTTTTGCCAGGGCGCCTGGGTGGCTCAGTTGCTTAAGCTTCTGACTCGTGATCTGGACTCAGGTCACGAATTCAGGGTCTTGGGATCAAGACCAGCATTGGGCATCACACTCAGCACAGAGTCGGCTTGAGATTCTGTCTCCCCTCTCCCTCTATCCTCCCCACCCCCCACACTCTGTCTCTCAAGCCAACACAGAAAATCTTTCAACGAAAATAAAGTCAGTTACGTAAGAGACGGCCTCTGCAACAAGGGGAAGACCCTAGCAGGGTCCGTGGCTTGCCCAGAATCACAGACTGGTAAGAAGGCAGAACCAGGCCTGAACCCAGCTCTCCGAGTGTCCTCAAAGGTGGGGCCATGGCTGAACCTAGCTACTCACTGGGAGCTCGGGAAGAGGTGGTGTTCTGGAACTGGCTGTAGACCTGGAGATGGTATGGGGGTGGGAAGAAGCATCGACATCCCAGGCAGGAGGCATCCCAGCACGTACCTGTCTGAGGAGGAGCCCAGGCCAGGGCAACCCACTGACGGCACCCCTGCCCACATGACACCCAGAGGAAAGGAGGGATGGCTCGTGACACACGACTGGCAGCGTCTAGGAGTAAGGGTGGGCTCAGCCCCTCTGAGCCAAGGCTCCAATAGCTTCTGCAGGGTTTGCCTTGGAAATTAGAAAGCCTAAGACCTGGGAAAGCTATTTCCCATCCACCCCTAGGTGGGACTGGGCCTGCACAATAGGAGTACTGGGGCACACACATGTGCACAGACACACACACAACACTAGGGACTGTGGGTGGGATCGGAGGAGCTACAGACTCAGAGAAGGTGAGAAAGGAAGAAAATGTGGTAGCAGGTATTCCCTACGTGCGACACCACTCCCCCAATTTCTTAGATGGTATCCCACCTATGCCTGTGGACTTCTGCAAGAAGTACACGCTGGAATAATCCCTATCGCACAGGCAAGACACAGACCATCCCTGACAGGCACAACGGCTTCTCCGGGGTCCAAAACAGGGAAGATGGAGAGTTGCATCAGAGCCCAGGGGTGTTTCCAAGCTGGGGCCCTGGCTGCACCCAGACCTTCCCTGGGGCCTGTGGAGAGGGTTGTGTTGGTGTCACTGGGTACACATTTGGCATGGCATGCAGAAAGGGGATGAGCAGTCGGCAGCCCAGAGCACTGTCTGTGCAGGTGCTAGTCCAGGTGTGGACTCAGGGAGGGGATCCCAGGAAGTGAAGTCACTTCCCTGATAACCGACCCCAATGGAACTCGGAACCCCGGTCACCAGGCACCCACATTCTAGTGCGGTCCCGTATCAGGCTCACTTGGCCGGAGACATTCGATAGTGAAAGATGTTCTCTTGCTGCGTGCCCATTTTCCGGGGCTCTGGCTTCCAGAATCCCCGGGGTGAGGGACGTTTCACATGCTGCAGACACTGGCTCAACCCGCGCCCCCGACACCTCAGGGCCTTTGCCAGGAGGTGCCAGAAGGTAATACCGAGCGACCTAGGCCAGGCCAGGCCACCTCTCCGAGCCATCCCTGGGCAGCCCCATTCCCCCAGTTTCAGGGAAAGAGGGGTATGTGGGGGAGGTCCCGCCCTGGGCTGGAGGAGGTTGCAGGGCAGTGGATACCCTGGTGATGCCTTCATGTTCACACCGATGCCACGGGGGGGTGGGGGGGGCAGGGTGGAAAGAGGATTCCCGAGGTGCCTCTCACCAGGGCCAGAGTGAATCCAAGGCCCTCGAGCTGTGTCACTTTTCTCTCCATGGTGGAGCTGCGTGCATCCTGGGGTGTGGTGTGTCTGGAAGGGAGTCCCCTGGGGCTGAGGACCAGCCAAGGCAGCCAGACAGACCTCTGAGGCCTCCCGCCTGGCTGCCGGGCACTGTCTTTACAGAGCTCCACACAGGAGACGGGGCAGGAGCTGAACGATGGGATCCCCTGCCCCACCTCCTTGAAGGACAGGAAGGAGTCCCCTACTGCCAACAAAGTCCAGCGCTGGCTCAGGGTGAGTGGAGGTGCCGGAGGGACCCAGCACCCAGGGCACCGATGCGGCACAAAGGGACCCAGATCCCAGAAACCAGCCTCTGGGCTCCTCGGGGCTCCGTCCTAGACTCCTGCTCCCATGTGAACCCGGATCCCCATCCCCTCCCCAAACCAGCCCTCAGGGCCCTGCCACGGCCTTGGCCCGATGCACAGTCCCTATCCACATATCTGTACGAATATCAGAAAAGCGACCTTAAACCACCTCTCATCCCTTGCTCGAGATCCTGGTGAGTTGGGAGACTTTTCCCCAAAGGGGCATGGGGCTCACGGTACTATGCCTATTGCTCTGCCCTTTGGTTGTAAAGGAGCACATCCCTGGGGCCCCTCCAGGGTCCGGAGCAGGCGCCTCCTTGTGCTGCACAACATTCCAGAAGGCCCATCAGTTACCGCAGCCATTGAGCCCTTCACAGATGCAGGACGTTCATGTGATTCCCTTCTGTTGCCACCTCACAGTGCTGCACGGAACATCCTACGTACCCTAAAATGCTGAGCACCCCCACCCATGAAACAGTCTCTGTGTTCTCAAGCGTGGGATACATCGTCAGAAATCACAGGGACGATGCCCTTAGTGCAGGGAGAGGCTGTCAATACTCAGCTAACGATCTGACCTGAGATACCAACGTCCATTCACACACCCCCCACCTCACATCCTCCTATTGTTGCCATTCTCCCTTTTCCCTAAAAGGATTGCATGAGGTATTTTTTTGAGACACAGACAGAGATAGAGACAGAGACAGAGACGGGGGTGGGAGACACAGAGGCAGAGACAGGATCCTCAAGCAGACCCCGCCCTAAGTGCGAAGCCTGAGGATGGACTCGATCTCAGGACGCGCGCATCATGACCTCAGCCGAAACCAAGAGGCGGACCCCGAACCCACGGAACCAGCCAGGCACCTTGCTCCTTTTGTCTACTGTGGGCCCTCCTGTCCCACCTCTTTGCCTACGTCACCGAGAGCCTGGGGGTTTGCTCTGGGCTCCAACCCCCAACCCTCCTGGTGACTGCAGTGAAGACCGCATGTCTCCCCTGTCCCACCTCAGGCTAGAAAGGCCTCAACCGGGAAGAGCAATGGGACCTGCGTGGTGTGGCCCCAACGGGCAGAGCTGCTGAAGAAGCGAGTAGAACACCTGCTGCCCGCCTTCCTAGCCAGAGACCTCAGCTACGTCTCCACGTTCCTGGCCACATACAGAGCTTTTGCTACCACCCAGGAGGTGCTGGACCCGCTGTTGACAAGGTGAGCACCCTGCCCCTCCACAGCCCAGTGGGATTTGCCCACCTCGTGCTTGGGAGTCTGGGGAATGCCACCCAACTTCCCGGAGCCTCAGTTGGCTCCTCGGACTGGGGCAGAGTTATTACAGGGACTCAGTGGGGTCCTGTAGGCTAAGGACACCTGGGTGCCTGGCCCTGTGGAAAGGTCCGCTACAGGGGCTGTGGTCGTGCTCGTGGACCATCGTCCCGCTCCCCATGAAGAAGCCTCTGCCTCAGCCCTCACCGTCACCACGGTCTTGAGCTGGGCTCTTTTCCCCTTGGAAAAGGACATCTGACACTCCATCTGGGCTCTGTGTCCTGGGTGAGACCAGAGCAGGCATGCCCGGGGATGAGCAGGGGGCCCCAGGCCCACTCAGCTCTCTGGGATGGGGCTGGTGGGGGCCCTGCCATTCATCGAGCATAAAGGATGGATGCCCTTCTAGGTGCAGACCTGCAGACGCTTCCCTGGGCGCTGACTGTGATCCCACGCACACAGCAGACAGCACCCGGGAGCACCCCAGGGCTCCATTCTAGTCGGCAGTCAGACAGTGACACTAGATATGATGAGAGGGAGGGTTCACAGGACATTTCATGCGATCCCCCCACCACCCCTCCGGCCTCCTCTAGCTACGGATGCGTCCTCTCTTCCTGGGACGAGATCGGCGGAGCCCAGGAGCAGCGGGGCATGTGAGTGAGCTTTGGCTAATGCACAGGGCCCTTCCTTCTTTGAGAGGGCAGCGACGGGACTGTGATCTGGGGGCTGCTGGACCCTCATCCCACACATCTGCAATTCCTGTTGGAGGGTCCAGGTCTCAGGGCTTCTTCTGCAGAAGAGGAAAGGGGTCCTGGAGAGCCCTGGGTGGGGTGTGGGCACTGTGGGAGAGCAGAGGGGGCTGGAGGGCAGCCTCAGCCCCTAACAGTGTCATTCCCCATCACCGCCGCCTCCCAGCCCTGTCTCTACCCCAATCCTGGGACCCAGAACAAAGGGCATGGCTTCCACACATCTGGTGGAACGTCGACACTGGGTGCTCAGCAGGTACTCAGAGGAGACCCAGGGAGGGCTCGGGGACTGGACGTCCCCCACCCAGTGGGAGATTGGTGTCCACGGAAGGACACCCTCTCCTGGCACCTACTGAACGAGGCAGCACGTAGGCACAGGAGGGGAAGTGGGAGGTATCGGGAGGGTCCTGGGAAGGCCAGGGATGGGACAGAGTCCCTTTGCTCCCTCCTTGGTTGGATAGACACAGAGCACTAGTGTGCACTGAGGGCAATGACCACGCCAGACACGCCACCCCTCCCTGCCCACGTGCAGTGGAAGTCACGCGGCAAGTGGGCCGGGAGACTGAGCAGGGCGTCCAGTTTCCACGACGAGGACAGAAATGGTCACACCAGGGGTCAAGGGCTCCCACTCACAGAGGCTTTGGGCCAGCCCCTCCTCAGTGACCAGGTCTGCCTCAGGCAGGACTGCCACATCACAGGTGGACATGGAGTAGGAATGGGCTCTGACAGCCAGGAGCCGGGGACCCAGGGGCCCAGGTTCCCACAGGGGTTCCCTGGGGCATCCGTGTGGGAGGTGCCCCGTCCTCTGACACCTCTGCCCACCTGTCTGTCCCCAGGGCCATCTCCTCCATCCTGGGCACCTGGCTGGGCCACTACCCTGAAGATTTCTTCCAGCCCCCAGAATTTCCCTGCCTAAAGACACTACTGGCGTACGCAAGGCTCAATGTGCCAGGCTCAGACCTGGAGCAACGTGCCTGGCTCCTCCTCTCTCGGCTGCGACATCTCGAGCCCGCTGGGCCAGAGGCTGGGGGTGAGGAGGACTGGGGGTGACTGATGGAGGCCTGAAGGAGGGGAGAGAATGGGCCACACAGAGCAAGCCTCCGCAGACTGCAGTGTGGCTGGGAGCAAGGAGTGGTCTCAGATCACTGTCCCCATGGGCTACAATATGGGGAGACCACCCAGGGACGGGTTCTTAGACTCAGACAATATTGAGTGGTGGGCAAAGTTGCCTTCATTTGGAAGGGACATGGAAAGACAATCATCATGACCACACTTTCTCTTCTTGGAGCCACAGCAGCGGCCCCAGAGCGAGATCCGGAACCGTGCCGAAAGCTAGTCCCAGCTCCCACTGTGCTGCCTGCTGCAGCTTCAGAGCCTGAGCTGGAAAACCCCATCACTGCTGCTGGAGCTCAGCAACTCAAAAGAGCAGGGACGTCACCTGCCGTGTCGGGCCCAGTGCAGCTGGTGGTCAGAGCTCTGATCCACCGTGAGGATGTGCAAGAGTCACCTGCGCCTTTGGAAAGCCAGGAGCCAGAGCAGGCCCCAGCACTAGCTAGAGAGGTCCCTGAAGGGCCCCTGATGCCACCTGCCCTGTCGGAGTCGGCGCAGGACAGACTCACAGCTCTAAGTCCCTGTCAGAAGCTCCAAGAGCCACCTGTGCCCTTGGCAGCCCCAGAGCCAAAGCAGGCTCCAGTCCTAGCTATGGAGGTCCCTGAAGAGCCCCTTAGGCCACATGCCATGTCAGAGCCAGCGGAGGATATACTCACAGCTCTGACTCTCTGTCAGGAGCTAGAAGAGTCACCTGCAGCTTTGGAAAGCCAGGAGCCCGAGCAGGCTCCAGCAACCACCTCTCTCAGTGGAGCAACCGGCCTCGGCCCCGGAGCAGCAGTTCCTGCTCGCTGAATCCCCAAAGGATGGCTTCCCCTCCCCTGTCCTTCCAGTGTTTCTAATTTTTGCGTTGTTCATGCACCTATTTCATTGCTTAATATATTCTGGTCTATAAAT
Source organism: Ursus americanus (assembly GCF_024610735.1). Lineage (NCBI taxonomy): Eukaryota > Metazoa > Chordata > Mammalia > Carnivora > Ursidae > Ursus > Ursus americanus. Next base: position 133,041 of record NW_028273729.1, on the reverse strand, counting down.
AAAGGACAAATTGAGTTTTCATGGAATTTTACTCTGATCCTTTTACATTGTACTTCCAGGTGTCATTAGGTACAGAGTGTTTCACAGCCTTGTCCTTCTACAGTATTTCCCTCCCAGAGACTCCCGTGCCACTCGTCAGATACTGTTCATTCCCTCAGCCCAGTCCCTGCAGCCACGGCTCCCCTCTCCGCCTCTGTGAGTTGCTTCTTCTGGGTTTTCATGTGTGTGGGATCAGACAGTGTGCCCTTTTTGTATCTAGCTACGTAACCTATGAGTGATTCATATTTTTTTTCAGGTTTTTTTCTCTTAAAAAACAAACAAAACCAAAAACAGAAACAAACAAACAAACAAAAAAAAACCATTTTACTACAAAGGAATATTCCTGATACAATACTGCGCATGTGAAGCCCCAAAATGAAATGTTTTCATGATCTGGGATAGGCTTCCCTTTTGTAAGTGTGACCCAAGAGCCAGAAATATCTGGGTTCATGAGACACCTTCAAAATCTTTCATTTTCCTGGATAGGCCAGGTTTCAATGATTCTAATGTGCATATTAGAAAAATATTAAGACTGCATATTAAATCTTCCTCTTTATTACAAACATATCAGGTAATTAAAAAGTTCTCTAAGGTTTTAGCCAGATTACGTTTTGTTAGTAAAATAGTGATGTAAATATGAAGAAAGGAAGACACATTCCTTCTACCTTCTATCACGATAGCCCATAACACATGGCGGCCCTCTTCCAGTCCTTTCCCTTGGAGTGTATGGGTGAGTGTGTGGGGGGAGGGGGTTTGCCTGTGTGTGGGATAGGGTGGGGCAGGGAGGGTTCCACAGCTGGGCTCTTGTGCGGCCTGAGGTCCCCACAGGGGACAGGCACTGCTCCTCCTGTCCCCTTCTGCATTCTCAGGGGCTACACATCATTTACTCAGCAGCACCACCTGCCGAACAATTGAGACATCTCCAATTCTTGGAGTCTCATCCTTAAAGTGAAGAGTACAATGTGCCCTAAATCTCTTTTGCTTTAGGACTGTTTCCTAAAAGCACAATTTCTGGAACACACTTTAGTCCCATTGTGGGAGTATTGGCTTCAGGGTCCTCTACCTATACTCTCTTTCTTTCCGTGGAGCCTTGCTCGGGAAAGGAGGGTCCCCGGAGACTAGAGATGAACCCTGAAATCATGAGGAAGACAAGCCCACAGTGAGGCCATCAGGCTACCTGGGCGGGACCCGTGGAGCAGGGAAGAGCCTCTCCATACCGCCCTCACGGATCCTCCCTCCACAAGCATCCCTGCCCCACCACACACACACACACACACACACACACACACACACACACACACACACCCGTCCTGGAACACCCCTCATCCAGACCCCATCCCGGGACACACCCCAGCCACTCCAGCCCCTCCTGCTCTAGAACTCAGCTTCTAAGTAGAGCAACCGGGTCCTGCTTCCAGGCCAGCAGAGGGGCGTCGGCCAGGCCACACTTGTCTGCTTGCTCCGGGTCCATCCTTTTTGGGCCTTGTCCTCCCAGGAAGGAACCAAGCTCTCATGGCAGCTCAGGTCAGTGAGTCACAGACATGATCTGAATGTGTTCATCCATATGTCCACTAGGTGGCAACAGCAAGAACTGCTTGAACCTCTGTGAACAGGGGGGACCTTTACTGAGGAGGGAAGAGAAGGCTAGCTGAGGACAAAGCCGGAATTGACACCCCACACACACCCCCACCATGGGGTGTACGTCACATTCCTCAGGCACTCCTGGCTGCCCTAAAGGGCAAAGAAATAGTTAACCTATAGACACCACAATCCTGCAAGACTTAAGTCTCCCTCAGTTTCCCAATGTCTTAGCAGTTTACAAGAACCAAGCATTTCTATCAATAACTTAGCTTCCTGAAGGGAAAGTAGATACAATGAAATGTCCTTATACTCTGCAGCCTCCAGGAAGTTCCCAACCGTCTTAATGTTCATGCCTTGCTAGAGGGCAAAACCACCTTCCCGAGACAATGGCAAGGCCTCTGTACCTTGTGAGTCTTCTTTCACATATGCAAGTATTATCTCAACCTCCCTTTTTCCTTACCTTCTCCCAACCCCATAGTCTACCATCAGCCACCCCTCACAAGCCAGGGCAGCATCTCTTTCTGCCATGGGTCCTGTCATAAACCACCAATTTTGCACCAAAGACGTCTCAAGAATTCTTTCCTGGTCGTCGGCTCCAGATTCCACCCTCACTGAACCTCACCTGTATTCCACAACCTCCTCATTTCCAAAGCACACTGGGTGCTCATGGAAGCTGCAGGATGGACAGAGCCTCAACCAGCAGCTTTGGCACTGGGCATAGCCCCTCCACACCCCTCAGGCTCCTCCAGCAGTGACCCCCTGCCCCTGCCAGCCCCAATTCTTGATAACCCTGCAGTTCAGTTGTTGTGAGAGCGGTGCCTACGCTTCCTGCTCCAGACACAAGTGAGGAGAAGGGAGAGATCCCTCTCCTTGCACAAAGTCGGTTGACGGGGAGTCCACTTGATCGGAAGCTCTCCACCTGGGAGCCCTGCAAAGGACAGAAACGCTGTGACCCTCCGCCTTCCCCAAGGAGCTTTGGTGTGGGGAGCACCGCAGAAGTCTACAGAACTTGGTGCACAACAGCATCACACCTCTGCGCCTACAGATGAGGGCGGCCGTTTTTATTCTCACCCTTTCAAGAGGCAGGGAAAGCCCTCTGGGAACACAAGGCACACAGAGCAACCAGCTGACCCTGAGCCCCACCGGGCCCCCTGGCAAGGGGCAGTGCATCCCCGTCCAGGCAAAAACACCTGAGAATCAGCGCACTAGGCCCCCGCCCCCCGAAAACGAGGTGAAAGAACAAGTGAACAGTAAGTTTACAGACCAAAGAGGATGGCCAAACTCCAGCGCTAGGGGAAAATAGCACCTAGAGCTTGAGGCTTTTTCTCATGATTCATTTCTCTCTCCATTCAAAATTTTCCATTTATTTTTTTCCCTCTTTTTTTCCCTTTCCAACTACTTTTTTTTTAATTTTAGCAACTCTTCATTTTTCAATCTTTTCTGAACTGTCATTTTTTACATGGACATTTTATACATATATTCTTCATTTTTGTTTTCTTGTTTTTTTTTAAAGAGAGTCTTTTTTTTTATATACATTTTATTTATTAATTCGACAGAGATAGAGACAGCCAGCGAGAGAGGGAACACAAGCAGGGGGAGTGGGAGAGGAAGAAGCAGGCTCATAGCAGAAGAGCCTGATGTGGGGCTCGATCCCAGATTGCCGGGATCACGCCCTGAGCCGAAGGCAGACGCTTAACCGCTGTGCCACCCAGGCGCTCCTATATTCCTCATTTTCGGATTCCTTTCGCTATATATATATGAGTTTGGCTTTCTTTACAATTTTGGGATTTAGTGACTTCCAACACACAGACCAAAAGACAATCGGGACCAAGTGGATCACCCAGTTTTGTCCACCCTGTGAGATCCCAATCTCTCTCTCCCCCATCCATTCTTCTCTGGGAAAAGTGACTAGAGGGAGGGATTCACAGCAAAAGAAAGAGCCAGGGGTAACACTCTCTGCCACTGATCTAATGCATACGGTTTTAAGTAAGATGTCAGAGCTGGAACTCAGGATGACAGTTACAAAGTTGCTAGCTGGGCTTGAAAAAAGGATAAATGACACGAGAGACTCTCATAGTGCAGAAATGAAATCGAATCAGGCCCACATTCAAAAGGCTCTAACTGAGATGCAGTCTACATTGGATGTGGATGCTCTAACGCCTAGGGTCAATGAGGCAGAAGACAGAGTCAGTGACACCAAAGACAAGCTGATGGAAAGGAAGGAAGCTGAGGAAAAGAGAGAAAGCCAACGAATGGACCATGGGTGGAGGAATCGAAAAATCAGTGATGCCACAAAAGGAAACAATATTGGATTACTTCTGGCCCTGAGGGAGAAGACACAGAGGGACAGAAGATCTATCTGTGTGGATCGTAGCTGAGAACTTCCCTAATCTGGGAGGGAAACAGGCATTCAAGTCCAAGACGTAGAGAGGACTCTTCCCCAAGGCCATAAGAATAGAGGAACACCCTAACATATACTAGTGACGTTTGCAATTTCAGACAGAAAGAGAAAATCCTGAAAGCAGCTCGAGACAAGAGGGTCTTCACCGACAGGGGTAAGCACATTAGACTAGCCACATACCTATCCACAGAGACCTGGCACACCAGAAAGGGCTGGCGTGATCGAGTCAGGGTACTAAATGAGAAAAACATGCAGCCAAGAATACTTTATCCAGCAAGGAGTCATTCCGAATAGGAGCAGAGATAAAGAGCTTCCAGGACAGAAAGAAACTCAAAGGATTTGGCCGCTAAACCACCCTGCAAGAAATAGGAAGGGGGATCCTGTAAGAGAAGAGAGACTCCAAGAGTAACACAGACCAGAAAGAAACAGAGACCATCTACACAATTAGGGACGTGACAGGTAATGCAATGGACTCATCTCCACCTGCTTTTTAGATTTTTTTCTTTAGCATTGGTCTTAAGCAATTTTATTAGGATGTAGGTTGATAAGGAGGGGTTTTTTCATGATCCTTATGTTTGGGGGTTTTGTTGGCTGGATTCCTGAATTCTTGAATCTATGGGTGTAGAGGGTTCATGCAATTCAGATAATAATCAGACATTACTTCTTCAAACATTTTTTTTTCTGTACCTCAGCCAATTTCTTATCTACCAGGCCACTTGAAATTGCTACAAAGCTCACACCTACTCCAGTGTTTGTGTGCACGGCGTGGTTTGCACCCTTCCTTTTCTCTGCTTTATTCTGGACAACTGCTATGATCATGCATTCAAGTTCTCTCTCTGTCTCTCTCTCTCTCTTTTTGCTATGTAGTGTCTAACGTGAAAGAAAGCCCATCTACTACATTTTTCATCTTAGACGTGCTACTCTTCAGCTCCAGAAGTTGGGTTTTCCTTGTTTTCATATTTTCTATATCTCTGTTTCACTTCATCCTTTGTGTACATTCTTACGTATATAAAACCTCTTTCTAACAGTTGTTTGAAAGTGCATGTGCAATACTTCCATCCTCTTTTTCATTTCTGGGTAGGTTTCTATTGTTTAATCTTTCTCCTCAGTACGAGGTGAACTTTTCTCCTTCTTTGCATCCTGGTAATCTTTGGTTGGAAGGCAGGTATTGTGAATTTTAATGGTTAGATATTAACTATTGCTTATATTTCTACACATACTCTTGAGGATTGTTCTGATGGTGAGGGTCCTGGAGAACTATTTTATCCTTCCAGACTAGCTTTCCAAAGGTTTGTTAGGGGGTATCACAGTAGTCTTCAATATATTTTGCTATTGTTCTGTTGGTATTCTGAGCTCTCTTTGCAATGTCCCACGAATTACGAGGTTTTCCACTCTGCCTGCTGCTGGTAGCACAGACTTTTCCTGGTTGTGTGTGAAGGCTAGTGACATTTTCCTCTCTGCTTCCCCTGGGCTATTATTTTCCCCACACCACATACGTTCCTCACACAGGTGCCCTATTGAGGAATTCTATGAAAACTCAAAAGTGATCCTAGATGGCTTTCTGAGGTCCTCTTTCTCTGTGCAGCTCTCCTCAGTATTCTGTACTGTAAACCACAGCCATATCGACTTCTCCAAATTTCCATCTTGCTGTCTCCAACTCATGGAAATGGCTGAGCTGCGCCTGTATTCTTCATCCCTGACCCATAGACTAGAAACTAAATCTCTTTAGGCAGTTAAGTGAGGGAAATGCACAGTCCCCCATGTCTGTCTTCCCTCTTGCACTAGTCACTTCCCTGCATTGCCTGGAAATATATCGAAAGTGTTCTTTTGCCAGGGCGCCTGGGTGGCTCAGTTGCTTAAGCTTCTGACTCGTGATCTGGACTCAGGTCACGAATTCAGGGTCTTGGGATCAAGACCAGCATTGGGCATCACACTCAGCACAGAGTCGGCTTGAGATTCTGTCTCCCCTCTCCCTCTATCCTCCCCACCCCCCACACTCTGTCTCTCAAGCCAACACAGAAAATCTTTCAACGAAAATAAAGTCAGTTACGTAAGAGACGGCCTCTGCAACAAGGGGAAGACCCTAGCAGGGTCCGTGGCTTGCCCAGAATCACAGACTGGTAAGAAGGCAGAACCAGGCCTGAACCCAGCTCTCCGAGTGTCCTCAAAGGTGGGGCCATGGCTGAACCTAGCTACTCACTGGGAGCTCGGGAAGAGGTGGTGTTCTGGAACTGGCTGTAGACCTGGAGATGGTATGGGGGTGGGAAGAAGCATCGACATCCCAGGCAGGAGGCATCCCAGCACGTACCTGTCTGAGGAGGAGCCCAGGCCAGGGCAACCCACTGACGGCACCCCTGCCCACATGACACCCAGAGGAAAGGAGGGATGGCTCGTGACACACGACTGGCAGCGTCTAGGAGTAAGGGTGGGCTCAGCCCCTCTAAGCCAAGGCTCCAATAGCTTCTGCAGGGTTTGCCTTGGAAATTAGAAAGCCTAAGACCTGGGAAAGCTATTTCCCATCCACCCCTAGGTGGGACTGGGCCTGCACAATAGGAGTACTGGGGCACACACATGTGCACAGACACACACACAACACTAGGGACTGTGGGTGGGATCGGAGGAGCTACAGACTCAGAGAAGGTGAGAAAGGAAGAAAATGTGGTGGCAGGTATTCCCTACGTGCGACACCACTCCCCCAATTTCTTAGATGGTATCCCACCTATGCCTGTGGACTTCTGCAAGAAGTACACGCTGGAATAATCCCTATCGCACAGGCAAGACACAGACCATCCCTGACAGGCACAACGGCTTCTCCGGGGTCCAAAACAGGGAAGATGGAGAGTTGCATCAGAGCCCAGGGGTGTTTCCAAGCTGGGGCCCTGGCTGCACCCAGACCTTCCCTGGGGCCTGTGGAGAGGGTTGTGTTGGTGTCACTGGGTACGCATTTGGCATGGCATGCAGAAAGGGGATGAGCAGTCGGCAGCCCAGAGCACTGTCTGTGCAGGTGCTAGTCCAGGTGTGGACTCAGGGAGGGGATCCCAGGAAGTGAAGTCACTTCCCTGATAACCGACCCCAACGGAACTCGGAACCCCGGTCACCAGGCACCCACATTCTAGTGCGGTCCCGTATCAGGCTCACTTGGCCGGAGACATTCGATAGTGAAAGATGTTCTCTTGCTGCGTGCCCATTTTCCGGGGCTCTGGCTTCCAGAATCCCCGGGGTGAGGGACGTTTCACATGCTGCAGACACTGGCTCAACCCGCGCCCCCGACACCTCAGGGCCTTTGCCAGGAGGTGCCGGAAGGTAATACCGAGCGACCTAGGCCAGGCCAGGCCACCTCTCCGAGCCATCCCTGGGCAGCCCCATTCCCCCAGTTTCAGGGAAAGAGGGGTATGTGGGGGAGGTCCCGCCCTGGGCTGGAGGAGGTTGCAGGGCAGTGGATACCCTGGTGATGCCTTCATGTTCACACCGATGCCACGGGGGGGTGGGGGGGGCAGGGTGGAAAGAGGATTCCCGAGGTGCCTCTCACCAGGGCCAGAGTGAATCCAAGGCCCTCGAGCTGTGTCACTTTTCTCTCCATGGTGGAGCTGCGTGCATCCTGGGGTGTGGTGTGTCTGGAAGGGAGTCCCCTGGGGCTGAGGACCAGCCAAGGCAGCCAGACAGACCTCTGAGGCCTCCCGCCTGGCTGCCGGGCACTGTCTTTACAGAGCTCCACACAGGAGACGGGGCAGGAGCTGAACGATGGGATCCCCTGCCCCACCTCCTTGAAGGACAGGAAGGAGTCCCCTACTGCCAACAAAGTCCAGCGCTGGCTCAGGGTGAGTGGAGGTGCCGGAGGGACCCAGCACCCAGGGCACCGATGCGGCACAAAGGGACCCAGATCCCAGAAACCAGCCTCTGGGCTCCTCGGGGCTCCGTCCTAGACTCCTGCTCCCATGTGAACCCGGATCCCCATCCCCTCCCCAAACCAGCCCTCAGGGCCCTGCCACGGCCTTGGCCCGATGCACAGTCCCTATCCACATATCTGTACGAATATCAGAAAAGCGACCTTAAACCACCTCTCATCCCTTGCTCGAGATCCTGGTGAGTTGGGAGACTTTTCCCCAAAGGGGCATGGGGCTCACGGTACTATGCCTATTGCTCTGCCCTTTGGTTGTAAAGGAGCACATCCCTGGGGCCCCTCCAGGGTCCGGAGCAGGCGCCTCCTTGTGCTGCACAACATTCCAGAAGGCCCATCAGTTACCGCAGCCATTGAGCCCTTCACAGATGCAGGACGTTCATGTGATTCCCTTCTGTTGCCACCTCACAGTGCTGCACGGAACATCCTACGTACCCTAAAATGCTGAGCACCCCCACCCATGAAACAGTCTCTGTGTTCTCAAGCGTGGGATACATCGTCAGAAATCACAGGGACGATGCCCTTAGTGCAGGGAGAGGCTGTCAATACTCAGCTAACGATCTGACCTGAGATACCAACGTCCATTCACACACCCCCCACCTCACATCCTCCTATTGTTGCCATTCTCCCTTTTCCCTAAAAGGATTGCATGAGGTATTTTTTTGAGACACAGACAGAGATAGAGACAGAGACAGAGACGGGGGTGGGAGACACAGAGGCAGAGACAGGATCCTCAAGCAGACCCCGCCCTAAGTGCGAAGCCTGAGGATGGACTCGATCTCAGGACGCGCGCATCATGACCTCAGCCGAAACCAAGAGGCGGACCCCGAACCCACGGAACCAGCCAGGCACCTTGCTCCTTTTGTCTACTGTGGGCCCTCCTGTCCCACCTCTTTGCCTACGTCACCGAGAGCCTGGGGGTTTGCTCTGGGCTCCAACCCCCAACCCTCCTGGTGACTGCAGTGAAGACCGCATGTCTCCCCTGTCCCACCTCAGGCTAGAAAGGCCTCAACCGGGAAGAGCAATGGGACCTGCGTGGTGTGGCCCCAACGGGCAGAGCTGCTGAAGAAGCGAGTAGAACACCTGCTGCCCGCCTTCCTAGCCAGAGACCTCAGCTACGTCTCCACGTTCCTGGCCACATACAGAGCTTTTGCTACCACCCAGGAGGTGCTGGACCCGCTGTTGACAAGGTGAGCACCCTGCCCCTCCACAGCCCAGTGGGATTTGCCCACCTCGTGCTTGGGAGTCTGGGGAATGCCACCCAACTTCCCGGAGCCTCAGTTGGCTCCTCGGACTGGGGCAGAGTTATTACAGGGACTCAGTGGGGTCCTGTAGGCTAAGGACACCTGGGTGCCTGGCCCTGTGGAAAGGTCCGCTACAGGGGCTGTGGTCGTGCTCGTGGACCATCGCCCCGCTCCCCATGAAGAAGCCTCTGCCTCAGCCCTCACCGTCACCACGGTCTTGAGCTGGGCTCTTTTCCCCTTGGAAAAGGACATCTGACACTCCATCTGGGCTCTGTGTCCTGGGTGAGACCAGAGCAGGCATGCCCGGGGATGAGCAGGGGGCCCCAGGCCCACTCAGCTCTCTGGGATGGGGCTGGTGGGGGCCCTGCCATTCATCGAGCATAAAGGATGGATGCCCTTCTAGGTGCAGACCTGCAGACGCTTCCCTGGGCGCTGACTGTGATCCCACGCACACAGCAGACAGCACCCGGGAGCACCCCAGGGCTCCATTCTAGTCGGCAGTCAGACAGTGACACTAGATATGATGAGAGGGAGGGTTCACAGGACATTTCATGCGATCCCCCCACCACCCCTCCGGCCTCCTCTAGCTACGGATGCGTCCTCTCTTCCTGGGACGAGATCGGCGGAGCCCAGGAGCAGCGGGGCATGTGAGTGAGCTTTGGCTAATGCACAGGGCCCTTCCTTCTTTGAGAGGGCAGCGACGGGACTGTGATCTGGGGGCTGCTGGACCCTCATCCCACACATCTGCAATTCCTGTTGGAGGGTCCAGGTCTCAGGGCTTCTTCTGCAGAAGAGGAAAGGGGTCCTGGAGAGCCCTGGGTGGGGTGTGGGCACTGTGGGAGAGCAGAGGGGGCTGGAGGGCAGCCTCAGCCCCTAACAGTGTCATTCCCCATCACCGCCGCCTCCCAGCCCTGTCTCTACCCCAATCCTGGGACCCAGAACAAAGGGCATGGCTTCCACACATCTGGTGGAACGTCGACACTGGGTGCTCAGCAGGTACTCAGAGGAGACCCAGGGAGGGCTCGGGGACTGGACGTCCCCCACCCAGTGGGAGATTGGTGTCCACGGAAGGACACCCTCTCCTGGCACCTACTGAACGAGGCAGCACGTAGGCACAGGAGGGGAAGTGGGAGGTATCGGGAGGGTCCTGGGAAGGCCAGGGATGGGACAGAGTCCCTTTGCTCCCTCCTTGGTTGGATAGACACAGAGCACTAGTGTGCACTGAGGGCAATGACCACGCCAGACACGCCACCCCTCCCTGCCCACGTGCAGTGGAAGTCACGCGGCAAGTGGGCCGGGAGACTGAGCAGGGCGTCCAGTTTCCACGACGAGGACAGAAATGGTCACACCAGGGGTCAAGGGCTCCCACTCACAGAGGCTTTGGGCCAGCCCCTCCTCAGTGACCAGGTCTGCCTCAGGCAGGACTGCCACATCACAGGTGGACATGGAGTAGGAATGGGCTCTGACAGCCAGGAGCCGGGGACCCAGGGGCCCAGGTTCCCACAGGGGTTCCCTGGGGCATCCGTGTGGGAGGTGCCCCGTCCTCTGACACCTCTGCCCACCTGTCTGTCCCCAGGGCCATCTCCTCCATCCTGGGCACCTGGCTGGGCCACTACCCTGAAGATTTCTTCCAGCCCCCAGAATTTCCCTGCCTAAAGACACTACTGGCGTACGCAAGGCTCAATGTGCCAGGCTCAGACCTGGAGCAACGTGCCTGGCTCCTCCTCTCTCGGCTGCGACATCTCGAGCCCGCTGGGCCAGAGGCTGGGGGTGAGGAGGACTGGGGGTGACTGATGGAGGCCTGTGGAGGGGAGAGAATGGGCCACACAGAGCAAGCCTCCGCAGACTGCAGTGTGGCTGGGAGCAAGGAGTGGTCTCAGATCACTGTCCCCATGGGCTACAATATGGGGAGACCACCCAGGGACGGGTTCTTAGACTCAGACAATATTGAGTGGTGGGCAAAGTTGCCTTCATTTGGAAGGGACATGGAAAGACAATCATCATGACCACACTTTCTCTTCTTGGAGCCACAGCAGCGGCCCCAGAGCGAGATCCGGAACCGTGCCGAAAGCTAATCCCAGCTCCCACTGTGCTGCCTGCTGCAGCTTCAGAGCCTGAGCTGGAAAACCCCATCACTGCTGCTGGAGCTCAGCAACTCAAAAGAGCAGGGACGTCACCTGCCGTGTCGGGCCCAGTGCAGCTGGTGGTCAGAGCTCTGATCCACCGTGAGGATGTGCAAGAGTCACCTGCGCCTTTGGAAAGCCAGGAGCCAGAGCAGGCCCCAGCACTAGCTAGAGAGGTCCCTGAAGGGCCCCTGATGCCACCTGCCCTGTCGGAGTCGGCGCAGGACAGACTCACAGCTCTAAGTCCCTGTCAGAAGCTCCAAGAGCCACCTGTGCCCTTGGCAGCCCCAGAGCCAAAGCAGGCTCCAGTCCTAGCTATGGAGGTCCCTGAAGAGCCCCTTAGGCCACATGCCATGTCAGAGCCAGCGGAGGATATACTCACAGCTCTGACTCTCTGTCAGGAGCTAGAAGAGTCACCTGCAGCTTTGGAAAGCCAGGAGCCCGAGCAGGCTCCAGCAACCACCTCTCTCAGTGGAGCAACCGGCCTCGGCCCCGGAGCAGCAGTTCCTGCTCGCTGAATCCCCAAAGGATGGCTTCCCCTCCCCTGTCCTTCCAGTGTTTCTAATTTTTGCGTTGTTCATGCACCTATTTCATTGCTTAATATATTCTGGTCTATAAATAAAGGACAAATTGAGTTTTCATGGAATTTTACTCTGATCCTTTTACATTGTACTTCCAGGTGTCATTAGGTACAGAGTGTTTCACAGCCTTGTCCTTCTACAGTATTTCCCTCCCAGAGACTCCCGTGCCACTCGTCAGATACTGTTCATTCCCTCAGCCCAGTCCCTGCAGCCACGGCTCCCCTCTCCGCCTCTGTGAGTTGCTTCTTCTGGGTTTTCATGTGTGTGGGATCAGACAGTGTGCCCTTTTTGTATCTAGCTACGTAACCTATGAGTGATTCATATTTTTTTTTCAGGTTTTTTTCTCTTAAAAAACAAACAAAACCATAAACAGAAACAAACAAACAAACAAAAAAACCCCATTTTACTACAAAGGAATATTCCTGATACAATACTGCGCATGTGAAGCCCCAAAATGAAATGTTTTCATGATCTGGGATAGGCTTCCCTTTTGTAAGTGTGACCCAAGAGCCAGAAATATCTGGGTTCATGAGACACCTTCAAAATCTTTCATTTTCCTGGATAGGCCAGGTTTCAATGATTCTAATGTGCATATTAGAAAAATATTAAGACTGCATATTAAATCTTCCTCTTTATTACAAACATATCAGGTAATTAAAAAGTTCTCTAAGGTTTTAGCCAGATTACGTTTTGTTAGTAAAATAGTGATGTAAATATGAAGAAAGGAAGACACATTCCTTCTACCTTCTATCACGATAGCCCATAACACATGGCGGCCCTCTTCCAGTCCTTTCCCTTGGAGTGTATGGGTGAGTGTGTGGGGGGAGGGGGTTTGCCTGTGTGTGGGATAGGGTGGGGCAGGGAGGGTTCCACAGCTGGGCTCTTGTGCGGCCTGAGGTCCCCACAGGGGACAGGCACTGCTCCTCCTGTCCCCTTCTGCATTCTCAGGGGCTACACATCATTTACTCAGCAGCACCACCTGCCGAACAATTGAGACATCTCCAATTCTTGGAGTCTCATCCTTAAAGTGAAGAGTACAATGTGCCCTAAATCTCTTTTGCTTTAGGACTGTTTCCTAAAAGCACAATTTCTGGAACACACTTTAGTCCCATTGTGGGAGTATTGGCTTCAGGGTCCTCTACCTATACTCTCTTTCTTTCCGTGGAGCCTTGCTCGGGAAAGGAGGGTCCCCGGAGACTAGAGATGAACCCTGAAATCATGAGGAAGACAAGCCCACAGTGAGGCCATCAGGCTACCTGGGCGGGACCCGTGGAGCAGGGAAGAGCCTCTCCATACCGCCCTCACGGATCCTCCCTCCACAAGCATCCCTGCCCCACCACACACACACACACACACACACACACACACACACACACACACACACACCCGTCCTGGAACACCCCTCATCCAGACCCCATCCCGGGACACACCCCAGCCACTCCAGCCCCTCCTGCTCTAGAACTCAGCTTCTAAGTAGAGCAACCGGGTCCTGCTTCCAGGCCAGCAGAGGGGCGTCGGCCAGGCCACACTTGTCTGCTTGCTCCGGGTCCATCCTTTTTGGGCCTTGTCCTCCCAGGAAGGAACCAAGCTCTCATGGCAGCTCAGGTCAGTGAGTCACAGACATGACCTGAATGTGTTCATCCATATGTCCACTAGGTGGCAACAGCAAGAACTGCTTGAACCTCTGTGAACAGGGGGGACCTTTACTGAGGAGGGAAGAGAAGGCTAGCTGAGGACAAAGCCGGAATTGACACCCCACACACACCCCCACCATGGGGTGTCCGTGACATTCCTCAGGCACTCCTGGCTGCCCTAAAGGGCAAAGAAATAGTTAACCTATAGACACCACAATCCTGCAAGACTTAAGTCTCCCTCAGTTTCCCAATGTCTTAGCAGTTTACAAGAACCAAGCATTTCTATCAATAACTTAGCTTCCTGAAGGGAAAGTAGATACAATGAAATGTCCTTATACTCTGCAGCCTCCAGGAAGTTCCCAACCGTCTTAATGTTCATGCCTTGCTAGAGGGCAAAACCACCTTCCCGAGACAATGGCAAGGCCTCTGTACCTTGTGAGTCTTCTTTCACATATGCAAGTATTATCTCAACCTCCCTTTTTCCTTACCTTCTCCCAACCCCATAGTCTACCATCAGCCACCCCTCACAAGCCAGGGCAGCATCTCTTTCTGCCATGGGTCCTGTCATAAACCACCAATTTTGCACCAAAGACGTCTCAAGAATTCTTTCCTGGTCGTCGGCTCCAGATTCCACCCCCACTGAACCTCACCTGTATTCCACAACCTCCTCATTTCCAAAGCACACTGGGTGCTCATGGAAGCTGCAAGATGGACAGAGCCTCAACCGGCAGCTTTGGCACTGGGCATAGCCCCTCCACACCCCTCAGGCTCCTCCAGCAGTGACCCCCTGCCCCTGCCAGCCCCAATTCTTGATAACCCTGCAGTTCAGTTGTTGTGAGAGCGGTGCCTACGCTTCCTGCTCCAGACACAAGTGAGGAGAAGGGAGAGATCCCTCTCCTTGCACAAAGTCGGTTGACGGGGAGTCCACTTGATCGGAAGCTCTCCACCTGGGAGCCCTGCAAAGGACAGAAACGCTGTGACCCTCCGCCTTCCCCAAGGAGCTTTGGTGTGGGGAGCACCGCAGAAGTCTACAGAACTTGGTGCACAACAGCATCACACCTCTGCGCCTACAGATGAGGGCGGCCGTTTTTATTCTCACCCTTTCAAGAGGCAGGGAAAGCCCTCTGGGAACACAAGGCACACAGAGCAACCAGCTGACCCTGAGCCCCACCGGGCCCCCTGGCAAGGGGCAGTGCATCCCCGTCCAGGCAAAAACACCTGAGAATCAGCGCACTAGGCCCCCGCCCCCCGAAAACGAGGTGAAAGAACAAGTGAACAGCAAGTTTACAGACCAAAGAGGATGGCCAAACTCCAGCGCTAGGGGAAAATAGCACCTAGAGCTTGAGGCTTTTTCTCATGATTCATTTCTCTCTCCATTCAAAATTTTCCATTTATTTTTTTCCCTCTTTTTTTCCCTTTCCAACTACTTTTTTTTTTTTTAATTTTAGCAACTCTTCATTTTTCAATCTTTTCTGAACTGTCATTTTTTACATGGACATTTTATACATATATTCTTCATTTTTGTTTTCTTGTTTTTTTTTAAAGAGAGTCTTTTTTTTTATATATACATTTTATTTATTAATTCGACAGAGATAGAGACAGCCAGCGAGAGAGGGAACACAAGCAGGGGGAGTGGGAGAGGAAGAAGCAGGCTCATAGCAGAAGAGCCTGATGTGGGGCTCGATCCCAGATTGCCGGGATCACGCCCTGAGCCGAAGGCAGACGCTTAACCGCTGTGCCACCCAGGCGCTCCTATATTCCTCATTTTCGGATTCCTTTCGCTATATATATATGAGTTTGGCTTTCTTTACAATTTTGGGATTTAGTGACTTCCAACACACAGACCAAAAGACAATCGGGACCAAGTGGATCACCCAGTTTTGTCCACCCTGTGAGATCCCAATCTCTCTCTCCCCCATCCATTCTTCTCTGGGAAAAGTGACTAGAGGGAGGGATTCACAGCAAAAGAAAGAGCCAGGGGTAACACTCTCTGCCACTGATCTAATGCATACGGTTTTAAGTAAGATGTCAGAGCTGGAACTCACGATGACAGTTACAAAGTTGCTAGCTGGGCTTGAAAAAAGGATAAATGACACGAGAGACTCTCATAGTGCAGAAATGAAATCGAATCAGGCCCACATTCAAAAGGCTCTAACTGAGATGCAGTCTACATTGGATGTGGATGCTCTAACGCCTAGGGTCAATGAGGCAGAAGACAGAGTCAGTGACACCAAAGACAAGCTGATGGAAAGGAAGGAAGCTGAGGAAAAGAGAGAAAGCCAACGAATGGACCATGGGTGGAGGAATCGAAAAATCAGTGATGCCACAAAAGGAAACAATATTGGAATTACTTCTGGCCCTGAGGGAGAAGACACAGAGGGACAGAAGATCTATCTGTGTGGATCGTAGCTGAGAACTTCCCTAATCTGGGAGGGAAACAGGCATTCAAGTCCAAGAGGTAGAGAGGACTCTTCCCCAAGGCCATAAGAATAGAGGAACACCCTAACATATACTAGTGACGTTTGCAATTTCAGACAGAAAGAGAAAATCCTGAAAGCAGCTCGAGACAAGAGGGTCTTCACCGACAGGGGTAAGCACATTAGACTAGCCACATACCTATCCACAGAGACCTGGCACACCAGAAAGGGCTGGCGTGATCGAGTCAGGGTACTAAATGAGAAAAACATGCAGCCAAGAATACTTTATCCAGCAAGGAGTCATTCCGAATAGGAGCAGAGATAAAGAGCTTCCAGGACAGAAAGAAACTCAAAGGATTTGGCCGCTAAACCACCCTGCAAGAAATAGGAAGGGGGATCCTGTAAGGGAAGAGAGACTCCAAGAGTAACACAGACCAGAAAGAAACAGAGACCATCTACACAATTAGGGACGTGACAGGTAATGCAATGGACTCATCTCCATCTGCTTTTTAGATTTTTTTCTTTAGCATTGGTCTTAAGCAATTTTATTAGGATGTAGGTTGATAAGGAGGGGTTTTTTCATGATCCTTATGTTTGGGGGTTTTGTTGGCTGGATTCCTGAATTCTTGAATCTATGGGTGTAGAGGGTTCATGCAATTCAGATAATAATCAGACATTACTTCTTCAAACATTTTTTTTTCTGTACCTCAGCCAATTTCTTATCTACCAGGCCACTTGAAATTGCTACAAAGCTCACACCTACTCTAGTGTTTGTGTGCACGGCGTGGTTTGCACCCTTCCTTTTCTCTGCTTTATTCTGGACAGCTGCTATGATCATGCATTCAAGTTCTCTCTCTGTCTCTCTCTCTCTCTTTTTGCTATGTAGTGTCTAACGTGAAAGAAAGCCCATCTACTACATTTTTCATCTTAGACGTGCTACTCTTCAGCTCCAGAAGTTGGGTTTTCCTTGTTTTCATATTTTCTATATCTCTGTTTCACTTCATCCTTTGTGTACATTCTTACGTATATAAAACCTCTTTCTAACAGTTGTTTGAAAGTGCATGTGCAATACTTCCATCCTCTTTTTCATTTCTGGGTAGGTTTCTATTGTTTAATCTTTCTCCTCAGTACGAGGTGAACTTTTCTCCTTCTTTGCATCCTGGTAATCTTTGGTTGGAAGGCAGGTATTGTGAATTTTAATGGTTAGATATTAACTATTGCTTATATTTCTACACATACTCTTGAGGATTGTTCTGATGGTGAGGGTCCTGGAGAACTATTTTATCCTTCCAGACTAGCTTTCCAAAGGTTTGTTAGGGGGTATCACAGTAGTCTTCAATATATTTTGCTATTGTTCTGTTGGTATTCTGAGCTCTCTTTGCAATGTCCCACGAATTACGAGGTTTTCCACTCTGCCTGCTGCTGGTAGCACAGACTTTTCCTGGTTGTGTGTGAAGGCTAGTGACATTTTCCTCTCTGCTTCCCCTGGGCTATTATTTTCCCCACACCACATACGTTCCTCACACAGGTGCCCTATTGAGGAATTCTATGAAAACTCAAAAGTGATCCTAGATGGCTTTCTGAGGTCCTCTTTCTCTGTGCAGCTCTCCTCAGTATTCTGTACTGTAAACCACAGCCATATCGACTTCTCCAAATTTCCATCTTGCTGTCTCCAACTCATGGAAATGGCTGAGCTGCGCCTGTATTCTTCATCCCTGACCCATAGACTAGAAACTAAATCTCTTTAGGCAGTTAAGTGAGGGAAATGCACAGTCCCCCATGTCTGTCTTCCCTCTTGCACTAGTCACTTCCCTGCATTGCCTGGAAATATATCGAAAGTGTTCTTTTGCCAGGGCGCCTGGGTGGCTCAGTTGCTTAAGCTTCTGACTCGTGATCTGGACTCAGGTCACGAATTCAGGGTCTTGGGATCAAGACCAGCATTGGGCATCACACTCAGCACAGAGTCGGCTTGAGATTCTGTCTCCCCTCTCCCTCTATCCTCCCCACCCCCCACACTCTGTCTCTCAAGCCAACACAGAAAATCTTTCAACGAAAATAAAGTCAGTTACGTAAGAGACGGCCTCTGCAACAAGGGGAAGACCCTAGCAGGGTCCGTGGCTTGCCCAGAATCACAGACTGGTAAGAAGGCAGAACCAGGCCTGAACCCAGCTCTCCGAGTGTCCTCAAAGGTGGGGCCATGGCTGAACCTAGCTACTCACTGGGAGCTCGGGAAGAGGTGGTGTTCTGGAACTGGCTGTAGACCTGGAGATGGTATGGGGGTGGGAAGAAGCATCGACATCCCAGGCAGGAGGCATCCCAGCACGTACCTGTCTGAGGAGGAGCCCAGGCCAGGGCAACCCACTGACGGCACCCCTGCCCACATGACACCCAGAGGAAAGGAGGGATGGCTCGTGACACACGACTGGCAGCGTCTAGGAGTAAGGGTGGGCTCAGCCCCTCTAAGCCAAGGCTCCAATAGCTTCTGCAGGGTTTGCCTTGGAAATTAGAAAGCCTAAGACCTGGGAAAGCTATTTCCCATCCACCCCTAGGTGGGACTGGGCCTGCACAATAGGAGTACTGGGGCACACACATGTGCACAGACACACACACAACACTAGGGACTGTGGGTGGGATCGGAGGAGCTACAGACTCAGAGAAGGTGAGAAAGGAAGAAAATGTGGTGGCAGGTATTCCCTACGTGCGACACCACTCCCCCAATTTCTTAGATGGTATCCCACCTATGCCTGTGGACTTCTGCAAGAAGTACACGCTGGAATAATCCCTATCGCACAGGCAAGACACAGACCATCCCTGACAGGCACAACGGCTTCTCCGGGGTCCAAAACAGGGAAGATGGAGAGTTGCATCAGAGCCCAGGGGTGTTTCCAAGCTGGGGCCCTGGCTGCACCCAGACCTTCCCTGGGGCCTGTGGAGAGGGTTGTGTTGGTGTCACTGGGTACGCATTTGGCATGGCATGCAGAAAGGGGATGAGCAGTCGGCAGCCCAGAGCACTGTCTGTGCAGGTGCTAGTCCAGGTGTGGACTCAGGGAGGGGATCCCAGGAAGTGAAGTCACTTCCCTGATAACCGACCCCAACGGAACTCGGAACCCCGGTCACCAGGCACCCACATTCTAGTGCGGTCCCGTATCAGGCTCACTTGGCCGGAGACATTCGATAGTGAAAGATGTTCTCTTGCTGCGTGCCCATTTTCCGGGGCTCTGGCTTCCAGAATCCCCGGGGTGAGGGACGTTTCACATGCTGCAGACACTGGCTCAACCCGCGCCCCCGACACCTCAGGGCCTTTGCCAGGAGGTGCCGGAAGGTAATACCGAGCGACCTAGGCCAGGCCAGGCCACCTCTCCGAGCCATCCCTGGGCAGCCCCATTCCCCCAGTTTCAGGGAAAGAGGGGTATGTGGGGGAGGTCCCGCCCTGGGCTGGAGGAGGTTGCAGGGCAGTGGATACCCTGGTGATGCCTTCATGTTCACACCGATGCCACGGGGGGGTGGGGGGGGCAGGGTGGAAAGAGGATTCCCGAGGTGCCTCTCACCAGGGCCAGAGTGAATCCAAGGCCCTCGAGCTGTGTCACTTTTCTCTCCATGGTGGAGCTGCGTGCATCCTGGGGTGTGGTGTGTCTGGAAGGGAGTCCCCTGGGGCTGAGGACCAGCCAAGGCAGCCAGACAGACCTCTGAGGCCTCCCGCCTGGCTGCCGGGCACTGTCTTTACAGAGCTCCACACAGGAGACGGGGCAGGAGCTGAACGATGGGATCCCCTGCCCCACCTCCTTGAAGGACAGGAAGGAGTCCCCTACTGCCAACAAAGTCCAGCGCTGGCTCAGGGTGAGTGGAGGTGCCGGAGGGACCCAGCACCCAGGGCACCGATGCGGCACAAAGGGACCCAGATCCCAGAAACCAGCCTCTGGGCTCCTCGGGGCTCCGTCCTAGACTCCTGCTCCCATGTGAACCCGGATCCCCATCCCCTCCCCAAACCAGCCCTCAGGGCCCTGCCACGGCCTTGGCCCGATGCACAGTCCCTATCCACATATCTGTACGAATATCAGAAAAGCGACCTTAAACCACCTCTCATCCCTTGCTCGAGATCCTGGTGAGTTGGGAGACTTTTCCCCAAAGGGGCATGGGGCTCACGGTACTATGCCTATTGCTCTGCCCTTTGGTTGTAAAGGAGCACATCCCTGGGGCCCCTCCAGGGTCCGGAGCAGGCGCCTCCTTGTGCTGCACAACATTCCAGAAGGCCCATCAGTTACCGCAGCCATTGAGCCCTTCACAGATGCAGGACGTTCATGTGATTCCCTTCTGTTGCCACCTCACAGTGCTGCACGGAACATCCTACGTACCCTAAAATGCTGAGCACCCCCACCCATGAAACAGTCTCTGTGTTCTCAAGCGTGGGATACATCGTCAGAAATCACAGGGACGATGCCCTTAGTGCAGGGAGAGGCTGTCAATACTCAGCTAACGATCTGACCTGAGATACCAACGTCCATTCACACACCCCCCACCTCACATCCTCCTATTGTTGCCATTCTCCCTTTTCCCTAAAAGGATTGCATGAGGTATTTTTTTGAGACACAGACAGAGATAGAGACAGAGACAGAGACGGGGGTGGGAGACACAGAGGCAGAGACAGGATCCTCAAGCAGACCCCGCCCTAAGTGCGAAGCCTGAGGATGGACTCGATCTCAGGACGCGCGCATCATGACCTCAGCCGAAACCAAGAGGCGGACCCCGAACCCACGGAACCAGCCAGGCACCTTGCTCCTTTTGTCTACTGTGGGCCCTCCTGTCCCACCTCTTTGCCTACGTCACCGAGAGCCTGGGGGTTTGCTCTGGGCTCCAACCCCCAACCCTCCTGGTGACTGCAGTGAAGATCGCATGTCTCCCCTGTCCCACCTCAGGCTAGAAAGGCCTCAACCGGGAAGAGCAATGGGACCTGCGTGGTGTGGCCCCAACGGGCAGAGCTGCTGAAGAAGCGAGTAGAACACCTGCTGCCCGCCTTCCTAGCCAGAGACCTCAGCTACGTCTCCACGTTCCTGGCCACATACAGAGCTTTTGCTACCACCCAGGAGGTGCTGGACCAGCTGTTGACAAGGTGAGCACCCTGCCCCTCCACAGCCCAGTGGGATTTGCCCACCTCGTGCTTGGGAGTCTGGGGAATGCCACCCAACTTCCCGGAGCCTCAGTTGGCTCCTCGGACTGGGGCAGAGTTATTACAGGGACTCAGTGGGGTCCTGTAGGCTAAGGACACCTGGGTGCCTGGCCCTGTGGAAAGGTCCGCTACAGGGGCTGTCGTCGTGCTCGTGGACCATCGTCCCGCTCCCCATGAAGAAGCCTCTGCCTCAGCCCTCACCGTCACCACGGTCTTGAGCTGGGCTCTTTTCCCCTTGGAAAAGGACATCTGACACTCCATCTGGGCTCTGTGTCCTGGGTGAGACCAGAGCAGGCATGCCCGGGGATGAGCAGGGGGCCCCAGGCCCACTCAGCTCTCTGGGATGGGGCTGGTGGGGGCCCTGCCATTCATCGAGCATAAAGGATGGATGCCCTTCTAGGTGCAGACCTGCAGACGCTTCCCTGGGCGCTGACTGTGATCCCACGCACACAGCAGACAGCACCCGGGAGCACCCCAGGGCTCCATTCTAGTCGGCAGTCAGACAGTGACACTAGATATGATGAGAGGGAGGGTTCACAGGACATTTCATGCGATCCCCCCACCACCCCTCCGGCCTCCTCTAGCTACGGATGCGTCCTCTCTTCCTGGGACGAGATCGGCGGAGCCCAGGAGCAGCGGGGCATGTGAGTGAGCTTTGGCTAATGCACAGGGCCCTTCCTTCTTTGAGAGGGCAGCGACGGGACTGTGATCTGGGGGCTGCTGGACCCTCATCCCACACATCTGCAATTCCTGTTGGAGGGTCCAGGTCTCAGGGCTTCTTCTGCAGAAGAGGAAAGGGGTCCTGGAGAGCCCTGGGTGGGGTGTGGGCACTGTGGGAGAGCAGAGGGGGCTGGAGGGCAGCCTCAGCCCCTAACAGTGTCATTCCCCATCACCGCCGCCTCCCAGCCCTGTCTCTACCCCAATCCTGGGACCCAGAACAAAGGGCATGGCTTCCACACATCTGGTGGAACGTCGACACTGGGTGCTCAGCAGGTACTCAGAGGAGACCCAGGGAGGGCTCGGGGACTGGACGTCCCCCACCCAGTGGGAGATTGGTGTCCACGGAAGGACACCCTCTCCTGGCACCTACTGAACGAGGCAGCACGTAGGCACAGGAGGGGAAGTGGGAGGTATCGGGAGGGTCCTGGGAAGGCCAGGGATGGGACAGAGTCCCTTTGCTCCCTCCTTGGTTGGATAGACACAGAGCACTAGTGTGCACTGAGGGCAATGACCACGCCAGACACGCCACCCCTCCCTGCCCACGTGCAGTGGAAGTCACGCGGCAAGTGGGCCGGGAGACTGAGCAGGGCGTCCAGTTTCCACGACGAGGACAGAAATGGTCACACCAGGGGTCAAGGGCTCCCACTCACAGAGGCTTTGGGCCAGCCCCTCCTCAGTGACCAGGTCTGCCTCAGGCAGGACTGCCACATCACAGGTGGACATGGAGTAGGAATGGGCTCTGACAGCCAGGAGCCGGGGACCCAGGGGCCCAGGTTCCCACAGGGGTTCCCTGGGGCATCCGTGTGGGAGGTGCCCCGTCCTCTGACACCTCTGCCCACCTGTCTGTCCCCAGGGCCATCTCCTCCATCCTGGGCACCTGGCTGGGCCACTACCCTGAAGATTTCTTCCAGCCCCCAGAATTTCCCTGCCTAAAGACACTACTGGCGTACGCAAGGCTCAATGTGCCAGGCTCAGACCTGGAGCAACGTGCCTGGCTCCTCCTCTCTCGGCTGCGACATCTCGAGCCCGCTGGGCCAGAGGCTGGGGGTGAGGAGGACTGGGGGTGACTGATGGAGGCCTGTGGAGGGGAGAGAATGGGCCACACAGAGCAAGCCTCCGCAGACTGCAGTGTGGCTGGGAGCAAGGAGTGGTCTCAGATCACTGTCCCCATGGGCTACAATATGGGGAGACCACCCAGGGACGGGTTCTTAGACTCAGACAATATTGAGTGGTGGGCAAAGTTGCCTTCATTTGGAAGGGACATGGAAAGACAATCATCATGACCACACTTTCTCTTCTTGGAGCCACAGCAGCGGCCCCAGAGCGAGATCCGGAACCGTGCCGAAAGCTAGTCCCAGCTCCCACTGTGCTGCCTGCTGCAGCTTCAGAGCCTGAGCTGGAAAACCCCATCACTGCTGCTGGAGCTCAGCAACTCAAAAGAGCAGGGACGTCACCTGCCGTGTCGGGCCCAGTGCAGCTGGTGGTCAGAGCTCTGATCCACCGTGAGGATGTGCAAGAGTCACCTGCGCCTTTGGAAAGCCAGGAGCCAGAGCAGGCCCCAGCACTAGCTAGAGAGGTCCCTGAAGGGCCCCTGATGCCACCTGCCCTGTCAGAGTCGGCGCAGGACAGACTCACAGCTCTAAGTCCCTGTCAGAAGCTCCAAGAGCCACCTGTGCCCTTGGCAGCCCCAGAGCCAAAGCAGGCTCCAGTCCTAGCTATGGAGGTCCCTGAAGAGCCCCTTAGGCCACATGCCATGTCAGAGCCAGCGGAGGATATACTCACAGCTCTGACTCTCTGTCAGGAGCTAGAAGAGTCACCTGCAGCTTTGGAAAGCCAGGAGCCCGAGCAGGCTCCAGCAACCACCTCTCTCAGTGGAGCAACCGGCCTCGGCCCCGGAGCAGCAGTTCCTGCTCGCTGAATCCCCAAAGGATGGCTTCCCCTCCCCTGTCCTTCCAGTGTTTCTAATTTTTGCGTTGTTCATGCACCTATTTCATTGCTTAATATATTCTGGTCTATAAATAAAGGACAAATTGAGTTTTCATGGAATTTTACTCTGATCCTTTTACATTGTACTTCCAGGTGTCATTAGGTACAGAGTGTTTCACAGCCTTGTCCTTCTACAGTATTTCCCTCCCAGAGACTCCCGTGCCACTCGTCAGATACTGTTCATTCCCTCAGCCCAGTCCCTGCAGCCACGGCTCCCCTCTCCGCCTCTGTGAGTTGCTTCTTCTGGGTTTTCATGTGTGTGGGATCAGACAGTGTGCCCTTTTTGTATCTAGCTACGTAACCTATGAGTGATTCATATTTTTTTTTCAGGTTTTTTTCTCTTAAAAAACAAACAAAACCAAAAACAGAAACAAACAAACAAACAAACAAAAAAACCCCATTTTACTACAAAGGAATATTCCTGATACAATACTGCGCATGTGAAGCCCCAAAATGAAATGTTTTCATGATCTGGGATAGGCTTCCCTTTTGTAAGTGTGACCCAAGAGCCAGAAATATCTGGGTTCATGAGACACCTTCAAAATCTTTCATTTTCCTGGATAGGCCAGGTTTCAATGATTCTAATGTGCATATTAGAAAAATATTAAGACTGCATATTAAATCTTCCTCTTTATTACAAACATATCAGGTAATTAAAAAGTTCTCTAAGGTTTTAGCCAGATTACGTTTTGTTAGTAAAATAGTGATGTAAATATGAAGAAAGGAAGACACATTCCTTCTACCTTCTATCACGATAGCCCATAACACATGGCGGCCCTCTTCCAGTCCTTTCCCTTGGAGTGTATGGGTGAGTGTGTGGGGGGAGGGGGTTTGCCTGTGTGTGGGATAGGGTGGGGCAGGGAGGGTTCCACAGCTGGGCTCTTGTGCAGCCTGAGGTCCCCACAGGGGACAGGCACTGCTCCTCCTGTCCCCTTCTGCATTCTCAGGGGCTACACATCATTTACTCAGCAGCACCACCTGCCGAACAATTGAGACATCTCCAATTCTTGGAGTCTCATCCTTAAAGTGAAGAGTACAATGTGCCCTAAATCTCTTTTGCTTTAGGACTGTTTCCTAAAAGCACAATTTCTGGAACACACTTTAGTCCCATTGTGGGAGTATTGGCTTCAGGGTCCTCTATCTATACTCTCTTTCTTTCCGTGGAGCCTTGCTCGGGAAAGGAGGGTCCCCGGAGACTAGAGATGAACCCTGAAATCATGAGGAAGACAAGCCCACAGTGAGGCCATCAGGCTACCTGGGCGGGACCCGTGGAGCAGGGAAGAGCCTCTCCATACCGCCCTCACGGATCCTCCCTCCACAAGCATCCCTGCCCCACCACACACACACACACACACACACACACACACACACACACACACACACACCCGTCCTGGAACACCCCTCATCCAGACCCCATCCCGGGACACACCCCAGCCACTCCAGCCCCTCCTGCTCTAGAACTCAGCTTCTAAGTAGAGCAACCAGGTCCTGCTTCCAGGCCAGCAGAGGGGCATCGGCCAGGCCACACTTGTCTGCTTGCTCCGGGTCCATCCTTTTTGGGCCTTGTCCTCCCAGGAAGGAACCAAGCTCTCATGGCAGCTCAGGTCAGTGAGTCACAGACATGACCTGAATGTGTTCATCCATATGTCCACTAGGTGGCAACAGCAAGAACTGCTTGAACCTCTGTGAACAGGGGGGACCTTTACTGAGGAGGGAAGAGAAGGCTAGCTGAGGACAAAGCCGGAATTGACACCCCACACACACCCCCACCATGGGGTGTCCGTGACATTCCTCAGGCACTCCTGGCTGCCCTAAAGGGCAAAGAAATAGTTAACCTATAGACACCACAATCCTGCAAGACTTAAGTCTCCCTCAGTTTCCCAATGTCTTAGCAGTTTACAAGAACCAAGCATTTCTATCAATAACTTAGCTTCCTGAAGGGAAAGTAGATACAATGAAATGTCCTTATACTCTGCAGCCTCCAGGAAGTTCCCAACCGTCTTAATGTTCATGCCTTGCTAGAGGGCAAAACCACCTTCCCGAGACAATGGCAAGGCCTCTGTACCTTGTGAGTCTTCTTTCACATATGCAAGTATTATCTCAACCTCCCTTTTTCCTTACCTTCTCCCAACCCCATAGTCTACCATCAGCCACCCCTCACAAGCCAGGGCAGCATCTCTTTCTGCCATGGGTCCTGTCATAAACCACCAATTTTGCACCAAAGACGTCTCAAGAATTCTTTCCTGGTCGTCGGCTCCAGATTCCACCCTCACTGAACCTCACCTGTATTCCACAACCTCCTCATTTCCAAAGCACACTGGGTGCTCATGGAAGCTGCAGGATGGACAGAGCCTCAACCGACAGCTTTGGCACTGGGCATAGCCCCTCCACACCCCTCAGGCTCCTCCAGCAGTGACCCCCTGCCCCTGCCAGCCCCAATTCTTGATAACCCTGCAGTTCAGTTGTTGTGAGAGCGGTGCCTACGCTTCCTGCTCCAGACACAAGTGAGGAGAAGGGAGAGATCCCTCTCCTTGCACAAAGTCGGTTGACGGGGAGTCCACTTGATCGGAAGCTCTCCACCTGGGAGCCCTGCAAAGGACAGAAACGCTGTGACCCTCCGCCTTCCCCAAGGAGCTTTGGTGTGGGGAGCACCGCAGAAGTCTACAGAACTTGGTGCACAACAGCATCACACCTCTGCGCCTACAGATGAGGGCGGCCGTTTTTATTCTCACCCTTTCAAGAGGCAGGGAAAGCCCTCTGGGAACACAAGGCACACAGAGCAACCAGCTGACCCTGAGCCCCACCGGGCCCCCTGGCAAGGGGCAGTGCATCCCCATCCAGGCAAAAACACCTGAGAATCAGCGCACTAGGCCCCCGCCCCCCGAAAACGAGGTGAAAGAACAAGTGAACAGTAAGTTTACAGACCAAAGAGGATGGCCAAACTCCAGCGCTAGGGGAAAATAGCACCTAGAGCTTGAGGCTTTTTCTCATGATTCATTTCTCTCTCCATTCAAAATTTTCCATTTATTTTTTTCCCTCTTTTTTTCCCTTTCCAACTACTTTTTTTTTTAATTTTAGCAACTCTTCATTTTTCAATCTTTTCTGAACTGTCATTTTTTACATGGACATTTTATACATATATTCTTCATTTTTGTTTTCTTGTTTTTTTTAAAGAGAGTCTTTTTTTTTTATATACATTTTATTTATTAATTCGACAGAGATAGAGACAGCCAGCGAGAGAGGGAACACAAGCAGGGGGAGTGGGAGAGGAAGAAGCAGGCTCATAGCAGAAGAGCCTGATGTGGGGCTCGATCCCAGATTGCCGGGATCACGCCCTGAGCCGAAGGCAGACGCTTAACCGCTGTGCCACCCAGGCGCTCCTATATTCCTCATTTTCGGATTCCTTTCGCTATATATATATGAGTTTGGCTTTCTTTACAATTTTGGGATTTAGTGA
Organism: Ursus americanus; assembly: GCF_024610735.1. Lineage (NCBI taxonomy): Eukaryota > Metazoa > Chordata > Mammalia > Carnivora > Ursidae > Ursus > Ursus americanus. The sequence continues at coordinate 105,796 of NW_028273729.1, read as the reverse complement.
CTTCCAACACACAGACCAAAAGACAATTGGGACCAAGTGGATCACCCAGTTTTGTCCACCCTGTGAGATCCCAATCTCTCTCTCCCCCATCCATTCTTCTCTGGGAAAAGTGACTAGAGGGAGGGATTCACAGCAAAAGAAAGAGCCAGGGGTAACACTCTCTGCCACTGATCTAATGCATACGGTTTTAAGTAAGATGTCAGAGCTGGAACTCACGATGACAGTTACAAAGTTGCTAGCTGGGCTTGAAAAAAGGATAAATGACACGAGAGACTCTCATAGTGCAGAAATGAAATCGAATCAGGCCCACATTCAAAAGGCTCTAACTGAGATGCAGTCTACATTGGATGTGGATGCTCTAACGCCTAGGGTCAATGAGGCAGAAGACAGAGTCAGTGACACCAAAGACAAGCTGATGGAAAGGAAGGAAGCTGAGGAAAAGAGAGAAAGCCAACGAATGGACCATGGGTGGAGGAATCGAAAAATCAGTGATGCCACAAAAGGAAACAATATTGGAATTACTTCTGGCCCTGAGGGAGAAGACACAGAGGGACAGAAGATCTATCTGTGTGGATCGTAGCTGAGAACTTCCCTAATCTGGGAGGGAAACAGGCATTCAAGTCCAAGACGTAGAGAGGACTCTTCCCCAAGGCCATAAGAATAGAGGAACACCCTAACATATACTAGTGACGTTTGCAATTTCAGACAGAAAGAGAAAATCCTGAAAGCAGCTCGAGACAAGAGGGTCTTCACCGACAGGGGTAAGCACATTAGACTAGCCACATACCTATCCACAGAGACCTGGCACACCAGAAAGGGCTGGCGTGATCGAGTCAGGGTACTAAATGAGAAAAACATGCAGCCAAGAATACTTTATCCAGCAAGGAGTCATTCCGAATAGGAGCAGAGATAAAGAGCTTCCAGGACAGAAAGAAACTCAAAGGATTTGGCCGCTAAACCACCCTGCAAGAAATAGGAAGGGGGATCCTGTAAGGGAAGAGAGACTCCAAGAGTAACACAGACCAGAAAGAAACAGAGACCATCTACACAATTAGGGACGTGACAGGTAATGCAATGGACTCATCTCCATCTGCTTTTTAGATTTTTTTCTTTAGCATTGGTCTTAAGCAATTTTATTAGGATGTAGGTTGATAAGGAGGGGTTTTTTCATGATCCTTATGTTTGGGGGTTTTGTTGGCTGGATTCCTGAATTCTTGAATCTATGGGTGTAGAGGGTTCATGCAATTCAGATAATAATCAGACATTACTTCTTCAAACATTTTTTTTTCTGTACCTCAGCCAATTTCTTATCTACCAGGCCACTTGAAATTGCTACAAAGCTCACACCTACTCCAGTGTTTGTGTGCACGGCGTGGTTTGCAGCCTTCCTTTTCTCTGCTTTATTCTGGACAACTTCTATGATCATGCATTCAAGTTCTCTCTCTGTCTCTCTCTCTCTCTTTTTGCTATGTAGTGTCTAACGTGAAAGAAAGCCCATCTACTACATTTTTCATCTTAGACGTGCTACTCTTCAGCTCCAGAAGTTGGGTTTTCCTTGTTTTCATATTTTCTATATCTCTGTTTCACTTCATCCTTTGTGTACATTCTTACGTATATAAAACCTCTTTCTAACAGTTGTTTGAAAGTGCATGTGCAATACTTCCATCCTCTTTTTCATTTCTGGGTAGGTTTCTATTGTTTAATCTTTCTCCTCAGTACGAGGTGAACTTTTCTCCTTCTTTGCATCCTGGTAATCTTTGGTTGGAAGGCAGGTATTGTGAATTTTAATGGTTAGATATTAACTATTGCTTATATTTCTACACATACTCTTGAGGATTGTTCTGATGGTGAGGGTCCTGGAGAACTATTTTATCCTTCCAGACTAGCTTTCCAAAGGTTTGTTAGGGGGTATCACAGTAGTCTTCAATATATTTTGCTATTGTTCTGTTGGTATTCTGAGCTCTCTTTGCAATGTCCCACGAATTACGAGGTTTTCCACTCTGCCTGCTGCTGGTAGCACAGACTTTTCCTGGTTGTGTGTGAAGGCTAGTGACATTTTCCTCTCTGCTTCCCCTGGGCTATTATTTTCCCCACACCACATACGTTCCTCACACAGGTGCCCTATTGAGGAATTCTATGAAAACTCAAAAGTGATCCTAGATGGCTTTCTGAGGTCCTCTTTCTCTGTGCAGCTCTCCTCAGTATTCTGTACTGTAAACCACAGCCATATCGACTTCTCCAAATTTCCATCTTGCTGTCTCCAACTCATGGAAATGGCTGAGCTGCGCCTGTATTCTTCATCCCTGACCCATAGACTAGAAACTAAATCTCTTTAGGCAGTTAAGTGAGGGAAATGCACAGTCCCCCATGTCTGTCTTCCCTCTTGCACTAGTCACTTCCCTGCATTGCCTGGAAATATATCGAAAGTGTTCTTTTGCCAGGGCGCCTGGGTGGCTCAGTTGCTTAAGCTTCTGACTCGTGATCTGGACTCAGGTCACGAATTCAGGGTCTTGGGATCAAGACCAGCATTGGGCATCACACTCAGCACAGAGTCGGCTTGAGATTCTGTCTCCCCTCTCCCTCTATCCTCCCCACCCCCCACACTCTGTCTCTCAAGCCAACACAGAAAATCTTTCAACGAAAATAAAGTCAGTTACGTAAGAGACGGCCTCTGCAACAAGGGGAAGACCCTAGCAGGGTCCGTGGCTTGCCCAGAATCACAGACTGGTAAGAAGGCAGAACCAGGCCTGAACCCAGCTCTCCGAGTGTCCTCAAAGGTGGGGCCATGGCTGAACCTAGCTACTCACTGGGAGCTCGGGAAGAGGTGGTGTTCTGGAACTGGCTGTAGACCTGGAGATGGTATGGGGGTGGGAAGAAGCATCGACATCCCAGGCAGGAGGCATCCCAGCACGTACCTGTCTGAGGAGGAGCCCAGGCCAGGGCAACCCACTGACGGCACCCCTGCCCACATGACACCCAGAGGAAAGGAGGGATGGCTCGTGACACACGACTGGCAGCGTCTAGGAGTAAGGGTGGGCTCAGCCCCTCTGAGCCAAGGCTCCAATAGCTTCTGCAGGGTTTGCCTTGGAAATTAGAAAGCCTAAGACCTGGGAAAGCTATTTCCCATCCACCCCTAGGTGGGACTGGGCCTGCACAATAGGAGTACTGGGGCACACACATGTGCACAGACACACACACAACACTAGGGACTGTGGGTGGGATCGGAGGAGCTACAGACTCAGAGAAGGTGAGAAAGGAAGAAAATGTGGTGGCAGGTATTCCCTACGTGCGACACCACTCCCCCAATTTCTTAGATGGTATCCCACCTATGCCTGTGGACTTCTGCAAGAAGTACACGCTGGAATAATCCCTATCGCACAGGCAAGACACAGACCATCCCTGACAGGCACAACGGCTTCTCCGGGGTCCAAAACAGGGAAGATGGAGAGTTGCATCAGAGCCCAGGGGTGTTTCCAAGCTGGGGCCCTGGCTGCACCCAGACCTTCCCTGGGGCCTGTGGAGAGGGTTGTGTTGGTGTCACTGGGTACACATTTGGCATGGCATGCAGAAAGGGGATGAGCAGTCGGCAGCCCAGAGCACTGTCTGTGCAGGTGCTAGTCCAGGTGTGGACTCAGGGAGGGGATCCCAGGAAGTGAAGTCACTTCCCTGATAACCGACCCCAACGGAACTCGGAACCCCGGTCACCGGGCACCCACATTCTAGTGCGGTCCCGTATCAGGCTCACTTGGCCGGAGACATTCGATAGTGAAAGATGTTCTCTTGCTGCGTGCCCATTTTCCGGGGCTCTGGCTTCCAGAATCCCCGGGGTGAGGGACGTTTCACATGCTGCAGACACTGGCTCAACCCGCGCCCCCGACACCTCAGGGCCTTTGCCAGGAGGTGCCGGAAGGTAATACCGAGCGACCTAGGCCAGGCCAGGCCACCTCTCCGAGCCATCCCTGGGCAGCCCCATTCCCCCAGTTTCAGGGAAAGAGGGGTATGTGGGGGAGGTCCCGCCCTGGGCTGGAGGAGGTTGCAGGGCAGTGGATACCCTGGTGATGCCTTCATGTTCACACCGATGCCACGGGGGGGTGGGGGGGCAGGGTGGAAAGAGGATTCCCGAAGTGCCTCTCACCAGGGCCAGAGTGAATCCAAGGCCCTCGAGCTGTGTCACTTTTCTCTCCATGGTGGAGCTGCGTGCATCCTGGGGTGTGGTGTGTCTGGAAGGGAGTCCCCTGGGGCTGAGGACCAGCCGAGGCAGCCAGACAGACCTCTGAGGCCTCCCGCCTGGCTGCCGGGCACTGTCTTTACAGAGCTCCACACAGGAGACGGGGCAGGAGCTGAACGATGGGATCCCCTGCCCCACCTCCTTGAAGGACAGGAAGGAGTCCCCTACTGCCAACAAAGTCCAGCGCTGGCTCAGGGTGAGTGGAGGTGCCGGAGGGACCCAGCACCCAGGGCACCGATGCGGCACAAAGGGACCCAGATCCCAGAAACCAGCCTCTGGGCTCCTCGGGGCTCCGTCCTAGACTCCTGCTCCCATGTGAACCCGGATCCCCATCCCCTCCCCAAACCAGCCCTCAGGGCCCTGCCACGGCCTTGGCCCGATGCACAGTCCCTATCCACATATCTGTACGAATATCAGAAAAGCGACCTTAAACCACCTCTCATCCCTTGCTCGAGATCCTGGTGAGTTGGGAGACTTTTCCCCAAAGGGGCATGGGGCTCACGGTACTATGCCTATTGCTCTGCCCTTTGGTTGTAAAGGAGCACATCCCTGGGGCCCCTCCAGGGTCCGGAGCAGGCGCCTCCTTGTGCTGCACAACATTCCAGAAGGCCCATCAGTTACCGCAGCCATTGAGCCCTTCACAGATGCAGGACGTTCATGTGATTCCCTTCTGTTGCCACCTCACAGTGCTGCACGGAACATCCTACGTACCCTAAAATGCTGAGCACCCCCACCCATGAAACAGTCTCTGTGTTCTCAAGCGTGGGATACATCGTCAGAAATCACAGGGACGATGCCCTTAGTGCAGGGAGAGGCTGTCAATACTCAGCTAACGATCTGACCTGAGATACCAACGTCCATTCACACACCCCCCACCTCACATCCTCCTATTGTTGCCATTCTCCCTTTTCCCTAAAAGGATTGCATGAGGTATTTTTTTGAGACACAGACAGAGATAGAGACAGAGACAGAGACGGGGGTGGGAGACACAGAGGCAGAGACAGGATCCTCAAGCAGACCCCGCCCTAAGTGCGAAGCCTGAGGATGGACTCGATCTCAGGACGCGCGCATCATGACCTCAGCCGAAACCAAGAGGCGGACCCCGAACCCACGGAACCAGCCAGGCACCTTGCTCCTTTTGTCTACTGTGGGCCCTCCTGTCCCACCTCTTTGCCTACGTCACCGAGAGCCTGGGGGTTTGCTCTGGGCTCCAACCCCCAACCCTCCTGGTGACTGCAGTGAAGACCGCATGTCTCCCCTGTCCCACCTCAGGCTAGAAAGGCCTCAACCGGGAAGAGCAATGGGACCTGCGTGGTGTGGCCCCAACGGGCAGAGCTGCTGAAGAAGCGAGTAGAACACCTGCTGCCCGCCTTCCTAGCCAGAGACCTCAGCTACGTCTCCACGTTCCTGGCCACATACAGAGCTTTTGCTACCACCCAGGAGGTGCTGGACCAGCTGTTGACAAGGTGAGCACCCTGCCCCTCCACAGCCCAGTGGGATTTGCCCACCTCGTGCTTGGGAGTCTGGGGAATGCCACCCAACTTCCCGGAGCCTCAGTTGGCTCCTCGGGCTGGGGCAGAGTTATTACAGGGACTCAGTGGGGTCCTGTAGGCTAAGGACACCTGGGTGCCTGGCCCTGTGGAAAGGTCCGCTACAGGGGCTGTGGTCGTGCTCGTGGACCATCGTCCCGCTCCCCATGAAGAAGCCTCTGCCTCAGCCCTCACCGTCACCACGGTCTTGAGCTGGGCTCTTTTCCCCTTGGAAAAGGACATCTGACACTCCATCTGGGCTCTGTGTCCTGGGTGAGACCAGAGCAGGCATGCCCGGGGATGAGCAGGGGGCCCCAGGCCCACTCAGCTCTCTGGGATGGGGCTGGTGGGGGCCCTGCCATTCATCGAGCATAAAGGATGGATGCCCTTCTAGGTGCAGACCTGCAGACGCTTCCCTGGGCGCTGACTGTGATCCCACGCACACAGCAGACAGCACCCGGGAGCACCCCAGGGCTCCATTCTAGTCGGCAGTCAGACAGTGACACTAGATATGATGAGAGGGAGGGTTCACAGGACATTTCATGCGATCCCCCCACCACCCCTCTGGCCTCCTCTAGCTACGGATGCGTCCTCTCTTCCTGGGACGAGATCGGCGGAGCCCAGGAGCAGCGGGGCATGTGAGTGAGCTTTGGCTAATGCACAGGGCCCTTCCTTCTTTGAGAGGGCAGCGACGGGACTGTGATCTGGGGGCTGCTGGACCCTCATCCCACACATCTGCAATTCCTGTTGGAGGGTCCAGGTCTCAGGGCTTCTTCTGCAGAAGAGGAAAGGGGTCCTGGAGAGCCCTGGGTGGGGTGTGGGCACTGTGGGAGAGCAGAGGGCCTGGAGGGCAGCCTCAGCCCCTAACAGTGTCATTCCCCATCACCGCCGCCTCCCAGCCCTGTCTCTACCCCAATCCTGGGACCCAGAACAAAGGGCATGGCTTCCACACATCTGGTGGAACGTCGACACTGGGTGCTCAGCAGGTACTCAGAGGAGACCCAGGGAGGGCTCGGGGACTGGACGTCCCCCACCCAGTGGGAGATTGGTGTCCACGGAAGGACACCCTCTCCTGGCACCTACTGAACGAGGCAGCACGTAGGCACAGGAGGGGAAGTGGGAGGTATCGGGAGGGTCCTGGGAAGGCCAGGGATGGGACAGAGTCCCTTTGCTCCCTCCTTGGTTGGATAGACACAGAGCACTAGTGTGCACTGAGGGCAATGACCACGCCAGACACGCCACCCCTCCCTGCCCACGTGCAGTGGAAGTCACGCGGCAAGTGGGCCGGGAGACTGAGCAGGGCGTCCAGTTTCCACGACGAGGACAGAAATGGTCACACCAGGGGTCAAGGGCTCCCACTCACAGAGGCTTTGGGCCAGCCCCTCCTCAGTGACCAGGTCTGCCTCAGGCAGGACTGCCACATCACAGGTGGACATGGAGTAGGAATGGGCTCTGACAGCCAGGAGCCGGGGTCCCAGGGGCCCAGGTTCCCACAGGGGTTCCCTGGGGCATGCGTGTGGGAGGTGCCCCATCCTCTGACTCCTCTGCCCACCTGTCTGTCCCCAGGGCCATCTCCTCCATCCTGGGCACCTGGCTGGGCCACTACCCTGAAGATTTCTTCCAGCCCCCAGAATTTCCCTGCCTAAAGACACTACTGGCGTACGCAAGGCTCAATGTGCCAGGCTCAGACCTGGAGCAACGTGCCTGGCTCCTCCTCTCTCGGCTGCGACATCTCGAGCCCGCTGGGCCAGAGGCTGGGGGTGAGGAGGACTGGGGGTGACTGATGGAGGCCTGTGGAGGGGAGAGAATGGGCCACACAGAGCAAGCCTCCGCAGACTGCAGTGTGGCTGGGAGCAAGGAGTGGTCTCAGATCACTGTCCCCATGGGCTACAATATGGGGAGACCACCCAGGGATGGGTTCTTAGACTCAGACAATATTGAGTGGTGGGCAAAGTTGCCTTCATTTGGAAGGGACATGGAAAGACAATCATGATGACCACACTTTCTCTTCTTGGAGCCACAGCAGCGGCCCCAGAGCGAGATCCGGAACCGTGCCGAAAGCTAGTCCCAGCTCCCACTGTGCTGCCTGCTGCAGCTTCAGAGCCTGAGCTGGAAAACCCCATCACTGCTGCTGGAGCTCAGCAACTCAAAAGAGCAGGGACGTCACCTGCCGTGTCGGGCCCAGTGCAGCTGGTGGTCAGAGCTCTGATCCACCGTGAGGATGTGCAAGAGTCACCTGCGCCTTTGGAAAGCCAGGAGCCAGAGCAGGCCCCAGCACTAGCTAGAGAGGTCCCTGAAGGGCCCCTGATGTCACCTGCCCTGTCGGAGTCGGCGCAGGACAGACTCACAGCTCTAAGTCCCTGTCAGAAGCTCCAAGAGCCACCTGTGCCCTTGGCAGCCCCAGAGCCAAAGCAGGCTCCAGTCCTAGCTATGGAGGTCCCTGAAGAGCCCCTTAGGCCACATGCCATGTCAGAGCCAGCGGAGGATATACTCACAGCTCTGACTCTCTGTCAGGAGCTAGAAGAGTCACCTGCAGCTTTGGAAAGCCAGGAGCCCGAGCAGGCTCCAGCAACCACCTCTCTCAGTGGAGCAACCGGCCTCGGCCCCGGAGCAGCAGTTCCTGCTCGCTGAATCCCCAAAGGATGGCTTCCCCTCCCCTGTCCTTCCAGTGTTTCTAATTTTTGCGTTGTTCATGCACCTATTTCATTGCTTAATATATTCTGGTCTATAAATAAAGGACAAATTGAGTTTTCATGGAATTTTACTCTGATCCTTTTACATTGTACTTCCAGGTGTCATTAGGTACAGAGTGTTTCACAGCCTTGTCCTTCTACAGTATTTCCCTCCCAGAGACTCCCGTGCCACTCGTCAGATACTGTTCATTCCCTCAGCCCAGTCCCTGCAGCCACGGCTCCCCTCTCCGCCTCTGTGAGTTGCTTCTTCTGGGTTTTCATGTGTGTGGGATCAGACAGTGTGCCCTTTTTGTATCTAGCTACGTAACCTATGAGTGATTCATATTTTTTTTTTCAGGTTTTTTTCTCTTAAAAAACAAACAAAACCAAAAACAGAAACAAACAAACAAACAAAAAAACCCCATTTTACTACAAAGGAATATTCCTGATACAATACTGCGCATGTGAAGCCCCAAAATGAAATGTTTTCATGATCTGGGATAGGCTTCCCTTTTGTAAGTGTGACCCAAGAGCCAGAAATATCTGGGTTCATGAGACACCTTCAAAATCTTTCATTTTCCTGGATAGGCCAGGTTTCAATGATTCTAATGTGCATATTAGAAAAATATTAAGACTGCATATTAAATCTTCCTCTTTATTACAAACATATCAGGTAATTAAAAAGTTCTCTAAGGTTTTAGCCAGATTACGTTTTGTTAGTAAAACAGTGATGTAAATATGAAGAAAGGAAGACACATTCCTTCTACCTTCTATCACGATAGCCCATAACACATGGCGGCCCTCTTCCAGTCCTTTCCCTTGGAGTGTATGGGTGAGTGTGTGGGGGGAGGGGGTTTGCCTGTGTGTGGGATAGGGTGGGGCAGGGAGGGTTCCACAGCTGGGCTCTTGTGCTGCCTGAGGTCCCCACAGGGGACAGGCACTGCTCCTCCTGTCCCCTTCTGCATTCTCAGGGGCTACACATCATTTACTCAGCAGCACCACCTGCCGAACAATTGAGACATCTCCAATTCTTGGAGTCTCATCCTTAAAGTGAAGAGTACAATGTGCCCTAAATCTCTTTTGCTTTAGGACTGTTTCCTAAAAGCACAATTTCTGGAACACACTTTAGTCCCATTGTGGGAGTATTGGCTTCAGGGTCCTCTACCTATACTCTCTTTCTTTCCGTGGAGCCTTGCTCGGGAAAGGAGGGTCCCCGGAGAGTAGAGATGAACCCTGAAATCATGAGGAAGAAAAGCCCACAGTGAGGCCATCAGGCTACCTGGGCGGGACCCGTGGAGCAGGGAAGAGCCTCTCCATACCGTCCTCACGGATCCTCCCTCCACAAGCATCCCTGCCCCACCACACACACACACACACATACACACACACACACACACACACACACCCGTCCTGGAACACCCCTCATCCAGACCCCATCCCGGGACACACCCCAGCCACTCCAGCCCCTCCTGCTCTAGAACTCAGCTTCTAAGTAGAGCAACCGGGTCCTGCTTCCAGGCCAGCAGAGGGGCGTCGGCCAGGCCACACCTGTCTGCTTGCTCCGGGTCCATCCTTTTTGGGCCTTGTCCTCTCAGGAAGGAACCAAGCTCTCATGGCAGCTCAGGTCAGTGAGTCACAGACATGATCTGAATGTGTTCATCCATATGTCCACTAGGTGGCAACAGCAAGAACTGCTTGAACCTCTGTGAACAGGGGGGACCTTTACTGAGGAGGGAAGAGAAGGCTAGCTGAGGACAAAGCCGGAATTGACACCCCACACACACCCCCACCATGGGGTGTCCGTGACATTCCTCAGGCACTCCTGGCTGCCCTAAAGGGCAAAGAAATAGTTAACCTATAGACACCACAATCCTGCAAGACTTAAGTCTCCCTCAGTTTCCCAATGTCTTAGCAGTTTACAAGAACCAAGCATTTCTATCAATAACTTAGCTTCCTGAAGGGAAAGTAGATACAATGAAATGTCCTTATACTCTGCAGCCTCCAGGAAGTTCCCAACCGTCTTAATGTTCATGCCTTGCTAGAGGGCAAAACCACCTTCCTGAGACAATGGCAAGGCCTCTGTACCTTGTGAGTCTTCTTTCACATATGCAAGTATTATCTCAACCTCCCTTTTTCCTTACCTTCTCCCAACCCCATAGTCTACCATCAGCCACCCCTCACAAGCCAGGGCAGCATCTCTTTCTGCCATGGGTCCTGTCATAAACCACCAATTTTGCACCAAAGACGTCTCAAGAATTCTTTCCTGGTCGTCGGCTCCAGATTCCACCCTCACTGAACCTCACCTGTATTCCACAACCTCCTCATTTCCAAAGCACACTGGGTGCTCATGGAAGCTGCAGGATGGACAGAGCCTCAACCGGCAGCTTTGGCACTGGGCATAGCCCCTCCACACCCCTCAGGCTCCTCCAGCAGTGACCCCCTGCCCCTGCCAGCCCCAATTCTTGATAACCCTGCAGTTCAGTTGTTGTGAGAGCGGTGCCTACGCTTCCTGCTCCAGACACAAGTGAGGAGAAGGGAGAGATCCCTCTCCTTGCACAAAGTCGGTTGACGGGGAGTCCACTTGATCGGAAGCTCTCCACCTGGGAGCCCTGCAAAGGACAGAAACGCTGTGACCCTCCGCCTTCCCCAAGGAGCTTTGGTGTGGGGAGCACCGCAGAAGTCTACAGAACTTGGTGCACAACAGCATCACACCTCTGCGCCTACAGATGAGGGCGGCCGTTTTTATTCTCACCCTTTCAAGAGGCAGGGAAAGCCCTCTGGGAACACAAGGCACACAGAGCAACCAGCTGACCCTGAGCCCCACCGGGCCCCCTGGCAAGGGGCAGTGCATCCCCGTCCAGGCAAAAACACCTGAGAATCAGCGCACTAGGCCCCCGCCCCCCGAAAACGAGGTGAAAGAACAAGTGAACAGTAAGTTTACAGACCAAAGAGGATGGCCAAACTCCAGCGCTAGGGGAAAATAGCACCTAGAGCTTGAGGCTTTTTCTCATGATTCATTTCTCTCTCCATTCAAAATTTTCCATTTATTTTTTTCCCTCTTTTTTTCCCTTTCCAACTACTTTTTTTTTTTAATTTTAGCAACTCTTCATTTTTCAATCTTTTCTGAACTGTCATTTTTTACATGGACATTTTATACATATATTCTTCATTTTTGTTTTCTTGTTTTTTTTTAAAGAGAGTCTTTTTTTTTATATATACATTTTATTTATTAATTCGACAGAGATAGAGACAGCCAGCGAGAGAGGGAACACAAGCAGGGGGAGTGGGAGAGGAAGAAGCAGGCTCATAGCAGAAGAGCCTGATGTGGGGCTCGATCCCAGATTGCCGGGATCACGCCCTGAGCCGAAGGCAGACGCTTAACCGCTGTGCCACCCAGGCGCTCCTATATTCCTCATTTTCGGATTCCTTTCGCTATATATATATGAGTTTGGCTTTCTTTACAATTTTGGGATTTAGTGACTTCCAACACACAGACCAAAAGACAATCGGGACCAAGTGGATCACCCAGTTTTGTCCACCCTGTGAGATCCCAATCTCTCTCTCCCCCATCCATTCTTCTCTGGGAAAAGTGACTAGAGGGAGGGATTCACAGCAAAAGAAAGAGCCAGGGGTAACACTCTCTGCCACTGATCTAATGCATACGGTTTTAAGTAAGATGTCAGAGCTGGAACTCACGATGACAGTTACAAAGTTGCTAGCTGGGCTTGAAAAAAGGATAAATGACACGAGAGACTCTCATAGTGCAGAAATGAAATCGAATCAGGCCCACATTCAAAAGGCTCTAACTGAGATGCAGTCTACATTGGATGTGGATGCTCTAACGCCTAGGGTCAATGAGGCAGAAGACAGAGTCAGTGACACCAAAGACAAGCTGATGGAAAGGAAGGAAGCTGAGGAAAAGAGAGAAAGCCAACGAATGGACCATGGGTGGAGGAATCGAAAAATCAGTGATGCCACAAAAGGAAACAATATTGGAATTACTTCTGGCCCTGAGGGAGAAGACACAGAGGGACAGAAGATCTATCTGTGTGGATCGTAGCTGAGAACTTCCCTAATCTGGGAGGGAAACAGGCATTCAAGTCCAAGAGGTAGAGAGGACTCTTCCCCAAGGCCATAAGAATAGAGGAACACCCTAACATATACTAGTGACGTTTGCAATTTCAGACAGAAAGAGAAAATCCTGAAAGCAGCTCGAGACAAGAGGGTCTTCACCGACAGGGGTAAGCACATTAGACTAGCCACATACCTATCCACAGAGACCTGGCACACCAGAAAGGGCTGGCGTGATCGAGTCAGGGTACTAAATGAGAAAAACATGCAGCCAAGAATACTTTATCCAGCAAGGAGTCATTCCGAATAGGAGCAGAGATAAAGAGCTTCCAGGACAGAAAGAAACTCAAAGGATTTGGCCGCTAAACCACCCTGCAAGAAATAGGAAGGGGGATCCTGTAAGAGAAGAGAGACTCCAAGAGTAACACAGACCAGAAAGAAACAGAGACCATCTACACAATTAGGGACGTGACAGGTAATGCAATGGACTCATCTCCACCTGCTTTTTAGATTTTTTTCTTTAGCATTGGTCTTAAGCAATTTTATTAGGATGTAGGTTGATAAGGAGGGGTTTTTTCATGATCCTTATGTTTGGGGGTTTTGTTGGCTGGATTCCTGAATTCTTGAATCTATGGGTGTAGAGGGTTCATGCAATTCAGATAATAATCAGACATTACTTCTTCAAACATTTTTTTTTCTGTACCTCAGCCAATTTCTTATCTACCAGGCCACTTGAAATTGCTACAAAGCTCACACCTACTCCAGTGTTTGTGTGCACGGCGTGGTTTGCACCCTTCCTTTTCTCTGCTTTATTCTGGACAACTGCTATGATCATGCATTCAAGTTCTCTCTCTGTCTCTCTCTCTCTCTTTTTGCTATGTAGTGTCTAACGTGAAAGAAAGCCCATCTACTACATTTTTCATCTTAGACGTGCTACTCTTCAGCTCCAGAAGTTGGGTTTTCCTTGTTTTCATATTTTCTATATCTCTGTTTCACTTCATCCTTTGTGTACATTCTTACGTATATAAAACCTCTTTCTAACAGTTGTTTGAAAGTGCATGTGCAATACTTCCATCCTCTTTTTCATTTCTGGGTAGGTTTCTATTGTTTAATCTTTCTCCTCAGTACGAGGTGAACTTTTCTCCTTCTTTGCATCCTGGTAATCTTTGGTTGGAAGGCAGGTATTGTGAATTTTAATGGTTAGATATTAACTATTGCTTATATTTCTACACATACTCTTGAGGATTGTTCTGATGGTGAGGGTCCTGGAGAACTATTTTATCCTTCCAGACTAGCTTTCCAAAGGTTTGTTAGGGGGTATCACAGTAGTCTTCAATATATTTTGCTATTGTTCTGTTGGTATTCTGAGCTCTCTTTGCAATGTCCCACGAATTACGAGGTTTTCCACTCTGCCTGCTGCTGGTAGCACAGACTTTTCCTGGTTGTGTGTGAAGGCTAGTGACATTTTCCTCTCTGCTTCCCCTGGGCTATTATTTTCCCCACACCACATACGTTCCTCACACAGGTGCCCTATTGAGGAATTCTATGAAAACTCAAAAGTGATCCTAGATGGCTTTCTGAGGTCCTCTTTCTCTGTGCAGCTCTCCTCAGTATTCTGTACTGTAAACCACAGCCATATCGACTTCTCCAAATTTCCATCTTGCTGTCTCCAACTCATGGAAATGGCTGAGCTGCGCCTGTATTCTTCATCCCTGACCCATAGACTAGAAACTAAATCTCTTTAGGCAGTTAAGTGAGGGAAATGCACAGTCCCCCATGTCTGTCTTCCCTCTTGCACTAGTCACTTCCCTGCATTGCCTGGAAATATATCGAAAGTGTTCTTTTGCCAGGGCGCCTGGGTGGCTCAGTTGCTTAAGCTTCTGACTCGTGATCTGGACTCAGGTCACGAATTCAGGGTCTTGGGATCAAGACCAGCATTGGGCATCACACTCAGCACAGAGTCGGCTTGAGATTCTGTCTCCCCTCTCCCTCTATCCTCCCCACCCCCCACACTCTGTCTCTCAAGCCAACACAGAAAATCTTTCAACGAAAATAAAGTCAGTTACGTAAGAGACGGCCTCTGCAACAAGGGGAAGACCCTAGCAGGGTCCGTGGCTTGCCCAGAATCACAGACTGGTAAGAAGGCAGAACCAGGCCTGAACCCAGCTCTCCGAGTGTCCTCAAAGGTGGGGCCATGGCTGAACCTAGCTACTCACTGGGAGCTCGGGAAGAGGTGGTGTTCTGGAACTGGCTGTAGACCTGGAGATGGTATGGGGGTGGGAAGAAGCATCGACATCCCAGGCAGGAGGCATCCCAGCACGTACCTGTCTGAGGAGGAGCCCAGGCCAGGGCAACCCACTGACGGCACCCCTGCCCACATGACACCCAGAGGAAAGGAGGGATGGCTCGTGACACACGACTGGCAGCGTCTAGGAGTAAGGGTGGGCTCAGCCCCTCTGAGCCAAGGCTCCAATAGCTTCTGCAGGGTTTGCCTTGGAAATTAGAAAGCCTAAGACCTGGGAAAGCTATTTCCCATCCACCCCTAGGTGGGACTGGGCCTGCACAATAGGAGTACTGGGGCACACACATGTGCACAGACACACACACAACACTAGGGACTGTGGGTGGGATCGGAGGAGCTACAGACTCAGAGAAGGTGAGAAAGGAAGAAAATGTGGTGGCAGGTATTCCCTACGTGCGACACCACTCCCCCAATTTCTTAGATGGTATCCCACCTATGCCTGTGGACTTCTGCAAGAAGTACACGCTGGAATAATCCCTATCGCACAGGCAAGACACAGACCATCCCTGACAGGCACAACGGCTTCTCCGGGGTCCAAAACAGGGAAGATGGAGAGTTGCATCAGAGCCCAGGGGTGTTTCCAAGCTGGGGCCCTGGCTGCACCCAGACCTTCCCTGGGGCCTGTGGAGAGGGTTGTGTTGGTGTCACTGGGTACACATTTGGCATGGCATGCAGAAAGGGGATGAGCAGTCGGCAGCCCAGAGCACTGTCTGTGCAGGTGCTAGTCCAGGTGTGGACTCAGGGAGGGGATCCCAGGAAGTGAAGTCACTTCCCTGATAACCGACCCCAACGGAACTCGGAACCCCGGTCACCAGGCACCCACATTCTAGTGCGGTCCCGTATCAGGCTCACTTGGCCGGAGACATTCGATAGTGAAAGATGTTCTCTTGCTGCGTGCCCATTTTCCGGGGCTCTGGCTTCCAGAATCCCCGGGGTGAGGGACGTTTCACATGCTGCAGACACTGGCTCAACCCGCGCCCCCGACACCTCAGGGCCTTTGCCAGGAGGTGCCGGAAGGTAATACCGAGCGACCTAGGCCAGGCCACCTCTCCGAGCCATCCCTGGGCAGCCCCATTCCCCCAGTTTCAGGGAAAGAGGGGTATGTGGGGGAGGTCCCGCCCTGGGCTGGAGGAGGTTGCAGGGCAGTGGATACCCTGGTGATGCCTTCATGTTCACACCGATGCCACGGGGGGGTGGGGGGGGCAGGGTGGAAAGAGGATTCCCGAGGTGCCTCTCACCAGGGCCAGAGTGAATCCAAGGCCCTCGAGCTGTGTCACTTTTCTCTCCATGGTGGAGCTGCGTGCATCCTGGGGTGTGGTGTGTCTGGAAGGGAGTCCCCTGGGGCTGAGGACCAGCCAAGGCAGCCAGACAGACCTCTGAGGCCTCCCGCCTGGCTGCCGGGCACTGTCTTTACAGAGCTCCACACAGGAGACGGGGCAGGAGCTGAACGATGGGATCCCCTGCCCCACCTCCTTGAAGGACAGGAAGGAGTCCCCTACTGCCAACAAAGTCCAGCGCTGGCTCAGGGTGAGTGGAGGTGCCGGAGGGACCCAGCACCCAGGGCACCGATGCGGCACAAAGGGACCCAGATCCCAGAAACCAGCCTCTGGGCTCCTCGGGGCTCCGTCCTAGACTCCTGCTCCCATGTGAACCCGGATCCCCATCCCCTCCCCAAACCAGCCCTCAGGGCCCTGCCACGGCCTTGGCCCGATGCACAGTCCCTATCCACATATCTGTACGAATATCAGAAAAGCGACCTTAAACCACCTCTCATCCCTTGCTCGAGATCCTGGTGAGTTGGGAGACTTTTCCCCAAAGGGGCATGGGGCTCACGGTACTATGCCTATTGCTCTGCCCTTTGGTTGTAAAGGAGCACATCCCTGGGGCCCCTCCAGGGTCCGGAGCAGGCGCCTCCTTGTGCTGCACAACATTCCAGAAGGCCCATCAGTTACCGCAGCCATTGAGCCCTTCACAGATGCAGGACGTTCATGTGATTCCCTTCTGTTGCCACCTCACAGTGCTGCACGGAACATCCTACGTACCCTAAAATGCTGAGCACCCCCACCCATGAAACAGTCTCTGTGTTCTCAAGCGTGGGATACATCGTCAGAAATCACAGGGACGATGCCCTTAGTGCAGGGAGAGGCTGTCAATACTCAGCTAACGATCTGACCTGAGATACCAACGTCCATTCACACACCCCCCACCTCACATCCTCCTATTGTTGCCATTCTCCCTTTTCCCTAAAAGGATTGCATGAGGTATTTTTTTGAGACACAGACAGAGATAGAGACAGAGACAGAGACGGGGGTGGGAGACACAGAGGCAGAGACAGGATCCTCAAGCAGACCCCGCCCTAAGTGCGAAGCCTGAGGATGGACTCGATCTCAGGACGCGCGCATCATGACCTCAGCCGAAACCAAGAGGCGGACCCCGAACCCACGGAACCAGCCAGGCACCTTGCTCCTTTTGTCTACTGTGGGCCCTCCTGTCCCACCTCTTTGCCTACGTCACCGAGAGCCTGGGGGTTTGCTCTGGGCTCCAACCCCCAACCCTCCTGGTGACTGCAGTGAAGACCGCATGTCTCCCCTGTCCCACCTCAGGCTAGAAAGGCCTCAACCGGGAAGAGCAATGGGACCTGCGTGGTGTGGCCCCAACGGGCAGAGCTGCTGAAGAAGCGAGTAGAACACCTGCTGCCCGCCTTCCTAGCCAGAGACCTCAGCTACGTCTCCACGTTCCTGGCCACATACAGAGCTTTTGCTACCACCCAGGAGGTGCTGGACCCGCTGTTGACAAGGTGAGCACCCTGCCCCTCCACAGCCCAGTGGGATTTGCCCACCTCGTGCTTGGGAGTCTGGGGAATGCCACCCAACTTCCCGGAGCCTCAGTTGGCTCCTCGGACTGGGGCAGAGTTATTACAGGGACTCAGTGGGGTCCTGTAGGCTAAGGACACCTGGGTGCCTGGCCCTGTGGAAAGGTCCGCTACAGGGGCTGTGGTCGTGCTCGTGGACCATCGCCCCGCTCCCCATGAAGAAGCCTCTGCCTCAGCCCTCACCGTCACCACGGTCTTGAGCTGGGCTCTTTTCCCCTTGGAAAAGGACATCTGACACTCCATCTGGGCTCTGTGTCCTGGGTGAGACCAGAGCAGGCATGCCCGGGGATGAGCAGGGGGCCCCAGGCCCACTCAGCTCTCTGGGATGGGGCTGGTGGGGGCCCTGCCATTCATCGAGCATAAAGGATGGATGCCCTTCTAGGTGCAGACCTGCAGACGCTTCCCTGGGCGCTGACTGTGATCCCACGCACACAGCAGACAGCACCCGGGAGCACCCCAGGGCTCCATTCTAGTCGGCAGTCAGACAGTGACACTAGATATGATGAGAGGGAGGGTTCACAGGACATTTCATGCGATCCCCCCACCACCCCTCCGGCCTCCTCTAGCTACGGATGCGTCCTCTCTTCCTGGGACGAGATCGGCGGAGCCCAGGAGCAGCGGGGCATGTGAGTGAGCTTTGGCTAATGCACAGGGCCCTTCCTTCTTTGAGAGGGCAGCGACGGGACTGTGATCTGGGGGCTGCTGGACCCTCATCCCACACATCTGCAATTCCTGTTGGAGGGTCCAGGTCTCAGGGCTTCTTCTGCAGAAGAGGAAAGGGGTCCTGGAGAGCCCTGGGTGGGGTGTGGGCACTGTGGGAGAGCAGAGGGGGCTGGAGGGCAGCCTCAGCCCCTAACAGTGTCATTCCCCATCACCGCCGCCTCCCAGCCCTGTCTCTACCCCAATCCTGGGACCCAGAACAAAGGGCATGGCTTCCACACATCTGGTGGAACGTCGACACTGGGTGCTCAGCAGGTACTCAGAGGAGACCCAGGGAGGGCTCGGGGACTGGACGTCCCCCACCCAGTGGGAGATTGGTGTCCACGGAAGGACACCCTCTCCTGGCACCTACTGAACGAGGCAGCACGTAGGCACAGGAGGGGAAGTGGGAGGTATTGGGAGGGTCCTGGGAAGGCCAGGGATGGGACAGAGTCCCTTTGCTCCCTCCTTGGTTGGATAGACACAGAGCACTAGTGTGCACTGAGGGCAATGACCACGCCAGACACGCCACCCCTCCCTGCCCACGTGCAGTGGAAGTCACGCGGCAAGTGGGCCGGGAGACTGAGCAGGGCGTCCAGTTTCCACGACGAGGACAGAAATGGTCACACCAGGGGTCAAGGGCTCCCACTCACAGAGGCTTTGGGCCAGCCCCTCCTCAGTGACCAGGTCTGCCTCAGGCAGGACTGCCACATCACAGGTGGACATGGAGTAGGAATGGGCTCTGACAGCCAGGAGCCGGGGACCCAGGGGCCCAGGTTCCCACAGGGGTTCCCTGGGGCATCCGTGTGGGAGGTGCCCCGTCCTCTGACACCTCTGCCCACCTGTCTGTCCCCAGGGCCATCTCCTCCATCCTGGGCACCTGGCTGGGCCACTACCCTGAAGATTTCTTCCAGCCCCCAGAATTTCCCTGCCTAAAGACACTACTGGCGTACGCAAGGCTCAATGTGCCAGGCTCAGACCTGGAGCAACGTGCCTGGCTCCTCCTCTCTCGGCTGCGACATCTCGAGCCCGCTGGGCCAGAGGCTGGGGGTGAGGAGGACTGGGGGTGACTGATGGAGGCCTGTGGAGGGGAGAGAATGGGCCACACAGAGCAAGCCTCCGCAGACTGCAGTGTGGCTGGGAGCAAGGAGTGGTCTCAGATCACTGTCCCCATGGGCTACAATATGGGGAGACCACCCAGGGACGGGTTCTTAGACTCAGACAATATTGAGTGGTGGGCAAAGTTGCCTTCATTTGGAAGGGACATGGAAAGACAATCATCATGACCACACTTTCTCTTCTTGGAGCCACAGCAGCGGCCCCAGAGCGAGATCCGGAACCGTGCCGAAAGCTAGTCCCAGCTCCCACTGTGCTGCCTGCTGCAGCTTCAGAGCCTGAGCTGGAAAATCCCATCACTGCTGCTGGAGCTCAGCAACTCAAAAGAGCAGGGACGTCACCTGCCGTGTCGGGCCCAGTGCAGCTGGTGGTCAGAGCTCTGATCCACCGTGAGGATGTGCAAGAGTCACCTGCGCCTTTGGAAAGCCAGGAGCCAGAGCAGGCCCCAGCACTAGCTAGAGAGGTCCCTGAAGGGCCCCTGATGCCACCTGCCCTGTCGGAGTCGGCGCAGGACAGACTCACAGCTCTAAGTCCCTGTCAGAAGCTCCAAGAGCCACCTGTGCCCTTGGCAGCCCCAGAGCCAAAGCAGGCTCCAGTCCTAGCTATGGAGGTCCCTGAAGAGCCCCTTAGGCCACATGCCATGTCAGAGCCAGCGGAGGATATACTCACAGCTCTGACTCTCTGTCAGGAGCTAGAAGAGTCACCTGCAGCTTTGGAAAGCCAGGAGCCCGAGCAGGCTCCAGCAACCACCTCTCTCAGTGGAGCAACCGGCCTCGGCCCCGGAGCAGCAGTTCCTGCTCGCTGAATCCCCAAAGGATGGCTTCCCCTCCCCTGTCCTTCCAGTGTTTCTAATTTTTGCGTTGTTCATGCACCTATTTCATTGCTTAATATATTCTGGTCTATAAATAAAGGACAAATTGAGTTTTCATGGAATTTTACTCTGATCCTTTTACATTGTACTTCCAGGTGTCATTAGGTACAGAGTGTTTCACAGCCTTGTCCTTCTACAGTATTTCCCTCCCAGAGACTCCCGTGCCACTCGTCAGATACTGTTCATTCCCTCAGCCCAGTCCCTGCAGCCACGGCTCCCCTCTCCGCCTCTGTGAGTTGCTTCTTCTGGGTTTTCATGTGTGTGGGATCAGACAGTGTGCCCTTTTTGTATCTAGCTACGTAACCTATGAGTGATTCATATTTTTTTTTCAGGTTTTTTTCTCTTAAAAAACAAACAAAACCATAAACAGAAACAAACAAACAAACAAAAAAACCCCATTTTACTACAAAGGAATATTCCTGATACAATACTGCGCATGTGAAGCCCCAAAATGAAATGTTTTCATGATCTGGGATAGGCTTCCCTTTTGTAAGTGTGACCCAAGAGCCAGAAATATCTGGGTTCATGAGACACCTTCAAAATCTTTCATTTTCCTGGATAGGCCAGGTTTCAATGATTCTAATGTGCATATTAGAAAAATATTAAGACTGCATATTAAATCTTCCTCTTTATTACAAACATATCAGGTAATTAAAAAGTTCTCTAAGGTTTTAGCCAGATTACGTTTTGTTAGTAAAATAGTGATGTAAATATGAAGAAAGGAAGACACATTCCTTCTACCTTCTATCACGATAGCCCATAACACATGGCGGCCCTCTTCCAGTCCTTTCCCTTGGAGTGTATGGGTGAGTGTGTGGGGGGAGGGGGTTTGCCTGTGTGTGGGATAGGGTGGGGCAGGGAGGGTTCCACAGCTGGGCTCTTGTGCGGCCTGAGGTCCCCACAGGGGACAGGCACTGCTCCTCCTGTCCCCTTCTGCATTCTCAGGGGCTACACATCATTTACTCAGCAGCACCACCTGCCGAACAATTGAGACATCTCCAATTCTTGGAGTCTCATCCTTAAAGTGAAGAGTACAATGTGCCCTAAATCTCTTTTGCTTTAGGACTGTTTCCTAAAAGCACAATTTCTGGAACACACTTTAGTCCCATTGTGGGAGTATTGGCTTCAGGGTCCTCTACCTATACTCTCTTTCTTTCCGTGGAGCCTTGCTCGGGAAAGGAGGGTCCCCGGAGACTAGAGATGAACCCTGAAATCATGAGGAAGACAAGCCCACAGTGAGGCCATCAGGCTACCTGGGCGGGACCCGTGGAGCAGGGAAGAGCCTCTCCATACCGCCCTCACGGATCCTCCCTCCACAAGCATCCCTGCCCCACCACACACACACACACACACACACACACACACACACACACACACACACCCGTCCTGGAACACCCCTCATCCAGACCCCATCCCGGGACACACCCCAGCCACTCCAGCCCCTCCTGCTCTAGAACTCAGCTTCTAAGTAGAGCAACCGGGTCCTGCTTCCAGGCCAGCAGAGGGGCGTCGGCCAGGCCACACTTGTCTGCTTGCTCCGGGTCCATCCTTTTTGGGCCTTGTCCTCCCAGGAAGGAACCAAGCTCTCATGGCAGCTCAGGTCAGTGAGTCACAGACATGACCTGAATGTGTTCATCCATATGTCCACTAGGTGGCAACAGCAAGAACTGCTTGAACCTCTGTGAACAGGGGGGACCTTTACTGAGGAGGGAAGAGAAGGCTAGCTGAGGACAAAGCCGGAATTGACACCCCACACACCCCCCCACCATGGGGTGTCCGTGACATTCCTCAGGCACTCCTGGCTGCCCTAAAGGGCAAAGAAATAGTTAACCTATAGACACCACAATCCTGCAAGACTTAAGTCTCCCTCAGTTTCCCAATGTCTTAGCAGTTTACAAGAACCAAGCATTTCTATCAATAACTTAGCTTCCTGAAGGGAAAGTAGATACAATGAAATGTCCTTATACTCTGCAGCCTCCAGGAAGTTCCCAACCGTCTTAATGTTCATGCCTTGCTAGAGGGCAAAACCACCTTCCCGAGACAATGGCAAGGCCTCTGTACCTTGTGAGTCTTCTTTCACATATGCAAGTATTATCTCAACCTCCCTTTTTCCTTACCTTCTCCCAACCCCATAGTCTACCATCAGCCACCCCTCACAAGCCAGGGCAGCATCTCTTTCTGCCATGGGTCCTGTCATAAACCACCAATTTTGCACCAAAGACGTCTCAAGAATTCTTTCCTGGTCGTCGGCTCCAGATTCCACCCCCACTGAACCTCACCTGTATTCCACAACCTCCTCATTTCCAAAGCACACTGGGTGCTCATGGAAGCTGCAAGATGGACAGAGCCTCAACCGGCAGCTTTGGCACTGGGCATAGCCCCTCCACACCCCTCAGGCTCCTCCAGCAGTGACCCCCTGCCCCTGCCAGCCCCAATTCTTGATAACCCTGCAGTTCAGTTGTTGTGAGAGCGGTGCCTACGCTTCCTGCTCCAGACACAAGTGAGGAGAAGGGAGAGATCCCTCTCCTTGCACAAAGTCGGTTGACGGGGAGTCCACTTGATCGGAAGCTCTCCACCTGGGAGCCCTGCAAAGGACAGAAACGCTGTGACCCTCCGCCTTCCCCAAGGAGCTTTGGTGTGGGGAGCACCGCAGAAGTCTACAGAACTTGGTGCACAACAGCATCACACCTCTGCGCCTACAGATGAGGGCGGCCGTTTTTATTCTCACCCTTTCAAGAGGCAGGGAAAGCCCTCTGGGAACACAAGGCACACAGAGCAACCAGCTGACCCTGAGCCCCACCGGGCCCCCTGGCAAGGGGCAGTGCATCCCCGTCCAGGCAAAAACACCTGAGAATCAGCGCACTAGGCCCCCGCCCCCCGAAAACGAGGTGAAAGAACAAGTGAACAGCAAGTTTACAGACCAAAGAGGATGGCCAAACTCCAGCGCTAGGGGAAAATAGCACCTAGAGCTTGAGGCTTTTTCTCATGATTCATTTCTCTCTCCATTCAAAATTTTCCATTTATTTTTTTCCCTCTTTTTTTCCCTTTCCAACTACTTTTTTTTTTTTTAATTTTAGCAACTCTTCATTTTTCAATCTTTTCTGAACTGTCATTTTTTACATGGACATTTTATACATATATTCTTCATTTTTGTTTTCTTGTTTTTTTTTAAAGAGAGTCTTTTTTTTTATATATACATTTTATTTATTAATTCGACAGAGATAGAGACAGCCAGCGAGAGAGGGAACACAAGCAGGGGGAGTGGGAGAGGAAGAAGCAGGCTCATAGCAGAAGAGCCTGATGTGGGGCTCGATCCCAGATTGCCGGGATCACGCCCTGAGCCGAAGGCAGACGCTTAACCGCTGTGCCACCCAGGCGCTCCTATATTCCTCATTTTCGGATTCCTTTCGCTATATATATATGAGTTTGGCTTTCTTTACAATTTTGGGATTTAGTGACTTCCAACACACAGACCAAAAGACAATCGGGACCAAGTGGATCACCCAGTTTTGTCCACCCTGTGAGATCCCAATCTCTCTCTCCCCCATCCATTCTTCTCTGGGAAAAGTGACTAGAGGGAGGGATTCACAGCAAAAGAAAGAGCCAGGGGTAACACTCTCTGCCACTGATCTAATGCATACGGTTTTAAGTAAGATGTCAGAGCTGGAACTCACGATGACAGTTACAAAGTTGCTAGCTGGGCTTGAAAAAAGGATAAATGACACGAGAGACTCTCATAGTGCAGAAATGAAATCGAATCAGGCCCACATTCAAAAGGCTCTAACTGAGATGCAGTCTACATTGGATGTGGATGCTCTAACGCCTAGGGTCAATGAGGCAGAAGACAGAGTCAGTGACACCAAAGACAAGCTGATGGAAAGGAAGGAAGCTGAGGAAAAGAGAGAAAGCCAACGAATGGACCATGGGTGGAGGAATCGAAAAATCAGTGATGCCACAAAAGGAAACAATATTGGAATTACTTCTGGCCCTGAGGGAGAAGACACAGAGGGACAGAAGATCTATCTGTGTGGATCGTAGCTGAGAACTTCCCTAATCTGGGAGGGAAACAGGCATTCAAGTCCAAGAGGTAGAGAGGACTCTTCCCCAAGGCCATAAGAATAGAGGAACACCCTAACATATACTAGTGACGTTTGCAATTTCAGACAGAAAGAGAAAATCCT
This sequence comes from Ursus americanus, assembly GCF_024610735.1. Lineage (NCBI taxonomy): Eukaryota > Metazoa > Chordata > Mammalia > Carnivora > Ursidae > Ursus > Ursus americanus. The sequence continues at coordinate 81,255 of NW_028273729.1, read as the reverse complement.
GAAAGCAGCTCGAGACAAGAGGGTCTTCACCGACAGGGGTAAGCACATTAGACTAGCCACATACCTATCCACAGAGACCTGGCACACCAGAAAGGGCTGGCGTGATCGAGTCAGGGTACTAAATGAGAAAAACATGCAGCCAAGAATACTTTATCCAGCAAGGAGTCATTCCGAATAGGAGCAGAGATAAAGAGCTTCCAGGACAGAAAGAAACTCAAAGGATTTGGCCGCTAAACCACCCTGCAAGAAATAGGAAGGGGGATCCTGTAAGGGAAGAGAGACTCCAAGAGTAACACAGACCAGAAAGAAACAGAGACCATCTACACAATTAGGGACGTGACAGGTAATGCAATGGACTCATCTCCATCTGCTTTTTAGATTTTTTTCTTTAGCATTGGTCTTAAGCAATTTTATTAGGATGTAGGTTGATAAGGAGGGGTTTTTTCATGATCCTTATGTTTGGGGGTTTTGTTGGCTGGATTCCTGAATTCTTGAATCTATGGGTGTAGAGGGTTCATGCAATTCAGATAATAATCAGACATTACTTCTTCAAACATTTTTTTTTTCTGTACCTCAGCCAATTTCTTATCTACCAGGCCACTTGAAATTGCTACAAAGCTCACACCTACTCTAGTGTTTGTGTGCACGGCGTGGTTTGCACCCTTCCTTTTCTCTGCTTTATTCTGGACAACTGCTATGATCATGCATTCAAGTTCTCTCTCTGTCTCTCTCTCTCTCTTTTTGCTATGTAGTGTCTAACGTGAAAGAAAGCCCATCTACTACATTTTTCATCTTAGACGTGCTACTCTTCAGCTCCAGAAGTTGGGTTTTCCTTGTTTTCATATTTTCTATATCTCTGTTTCACTTCATCCTTTGTGTACATTCTTACGTATATAAAACCTCTTTCTAACAGTTGTTTGAAAGTGCATGTGCAATACTTCCATCCTCTTTTTCATTTCTGGGTAGGTTTCTATTGTTTAATCTTTCTCCTCAGTACGAGGTGAACTTTTCTCCTTCTTTGCATCCTGGTAATCTTTGGTTGGAAGGCAGGTATTGTGAATTTTAATGGTTAGATATTAACTATTGCTTATATTTCTACACATACTCTTGAGGATTGTTCTGATGGTGAGGGTCCTGGAGAACTATTTTATCCTTCCAGACTAGCTTTCCAAAGGTTTGTTAGGGGGTATCACAGTAGTCTTCAATATATTTTGCTATTGTTCTGTTGGTATTCTGAGCTCTCTTTGCAATGTCCCACGAATTACGAGGTTTTCCACTCTGCCTGCTGCTGGTAGCACAGACTTTTCCTGGTTGTGTGTGAAGGCTAGTGACATTTTCCTCTCTGCTTCCCCTGGGCTATTATTTTCCCCACACCACATACGTTCCTCACACAGGTGCCCTATTGAGGAATTCTATGAAAACTCAAAAGTGATCCTAGATGGCTTTCTGAGGTCCTCTTTCTCTGTGCAGCTCTCCTCAGTATTCTGTACTGTAAACCACAGCCATATCGACTTCTCCAAATTTCCATCTTGCTGTCTCCAACTCATGGAAATGGCTGAGCTGCGCCTGTATTCTTCATCCCTGACCCATAGACTAGAAACTAAATCTCTTTAGGCAGTTAAGTGAGGGAAATGCACAGTCCCCCATGTCTGTCTTCCCTCTTGCACTAGTCACTTCCCTGCATTGCCTGGAAATATATCGAAAGTGTTCTTTTGCCAGGGCGCCTGGGTGGCTCAGTTGCTTAAGCTTCTGACTCGTGATCTGGACTCAGGTCACGAATTCAGGGTCTTGGGATCAAGACCAGCATTGGGCATCACACTCAGCACAGAGTCGGCTTGAGATTCTGTCTCCCCTCTCCCTCTATCCTCCCCACCCCCCACACTCTGTCTCTCAAGCCAACACAGAAAATCTTTCAACGAAAATAAAGTCAGTTACGTAAGAGACGGCCTCTGCAACAAGGGGAAGACCCTAGCAGGGTCCGTGGCTTGCCCAGAATCACAGACTGGTAAGAAGGCAGAACCAGGCCTGAACCCAGCTCTCCGAGTGTCCTCAAAGGTGGGGCCATGGCTGAACCTAGCTACTCACTGGGAGCTCGGGAAGAGGTGGTGTTCTGGAACTGGCTGTAGACCTGGAGATGGTATGGGGGTGGGAAGAAGCATCGACATCCCAGGCAGGAGGCATCCCAGCACGTACCTGTCTGAGGAGGAGCCCAGGCCAGGGCAACCCACTGACGGCACCCCTGCCCACATGACACCCAGAGGAAAGGAGGGATGGCTCGTGACACACGACTGGCAGCGTCTAGGAGTAAGGGTGGGCTCAGCCCCTCTGAGCCAAGGCTCCAATAGCTTCTGCAGGGTTTGCCTTGGAAATTAGAAAGCCTAAGACCTGGGAAAGCTATTTCCCATCCACCCCTAGGTGGGACTGGGCCTGCACAATAGGAGTACTGGGGCACACACATGTGCACAGACACACACACAACACTAGGGACTGTGGGTGGGATCGGAGGAGCTACAGACTCAGAGAAGGTGAGAAAGGAAGAAAATGTGGTGGCAGGTATTCCCTACGTGCGACACCACTCCCCCAATTTCTTAGATGGTATCCCACCTATGCCTGTGGACTTCTGCAAGAAGTACACGCTGGAATAATCCCTATCGCACAGGCAAGACACAGACCATCCCTGACAGGCACAACGGCTTCTCCGGGGTCCAAAACAGGGAAGATGGAGAGTTGCATCAGAGCCCAGGGGTGTTTCCAAGCTGGGGCCCTGGCTGCACCCAGACCTTCCCTGGGGCCTGTGGAGAGGGTTGTGTTGGTGTCACTGGGTACACATTTGGCATGGCATGCAGAAAGGGGATGAGCAGTCGGCAGCCCAGAGCACTGTCTGTGCAGGTGCTAGTCCAGGTGTGGACTCAGGGAGGGGATCCCAGGAAGTGAAGTCACTTCCCTGATAACCGACCCCAATGGAACTCGGAACCCCGGTCACCAGGCACCCACATTCTAGTGCGGTCCCGTATCAGGCTCACTTGGCCGGAGACATTCGATAGTGAAAGATGTTCTCTTGCTGCGTGCCCATTTTCCGGGGCTCTGGCTTCCAGAATCCCCGGGGTGAGGGACGTTTCACATGCTGCAGACACTGGCTCAACCCGCGCCCCCGACACCTCAGGGCCTTTGCCAGGAGGTGCCGGAAGGTAATACCGAGCGACCTAGGCCAGGCCAGGCCACCTCTCCGAGCCATCCCTGGGCAGCCCCATTCCCCCAGTTTCAGGGAAAGAGGGGTATGTGGGGGAGGTCCCGCCCTGGGCTGGAGGAGGTTGCAGGGCAGTGGATACCCTGGTGATGCCTTCATGTTCACACCGATGCCACGGGGGGGTGGGGGGGGCAGGGTGGAAAGAGGATTCCCGAGGTGCCTCTCACCAGGGCCAGAGTGAATCCAAGGCCCTCGAGCTGTGTCACTTTTCTCTCCATGGTGGAGCTGCGTGCATCCTGGGGTGTGGTGTGTCTGGAAGGGAGTCCCCTGGGGCTGAGGACCAGCCAAGGCAGCCAGACAGACCTCTGAGGCCTCCCGCCTGGCTGCCGGGCACTGTCTTTACAGAGCTCCACACAGGAGACGGGGCAGGAGCTGAACGATGGGATCCCCTGCCCCACCTCCTTGAAGGACAGGAAGGAGTCCCCTACTGCCAACAAAGTCCAGCGCTGGCTCAGGGTGAGTGGAGGTGCCGGAGGGACCCAGCACCCAGGGCACCGATGCGGCACAAAGGGACCCAGATCCCAGAAACCAGCCTCTGGGCTCCTCGGGGCTCCGTCCTAGACTCCTGCTCCCATGTGAACCCGGATCCCCATCCCCTCCCCAAACCAGCCCTCAGGGCCCTGCCACGGCCTTGGCCCGATGCACAGTCCCTATCCACATATCTGTACGAATATCAGAAAAGCGACCTTAAACCACCTCTCATCCCTTGCTCGAGATCCTGGTGAGTTGGGAGACTTTTCCCCAAAGGGGCATGGGGCTCACGGTACTATGCCTATTGCTCTGCCCTTTGGTTGTAAAGGAGCACATCCCTGGGGCCCCTCCAGGGTCCGGAGCAGGCGCCTCCTTGTGCTGCACAACATTCCAGAAGGCCCATCAGTTACCGCAGCCATTGAGCCCTTCACAGATGCAGGACGTTCATGTGATTCCCTTCTGTTGCCACCTCACAGTGCTGCACGGAACATCCTACGTACCCTAAAATGCTGAGCACCCCCACCCATGAAACAGTCTCTGTGTTCTCAAGCGTGGGATACATCGTCAGAAATCACAGGGACGATGCCCTTAGTGCAGGGAGAGGCTGTCAATACTCAGCTAACGATCTGACCTGAGATACCAACGTCCATTCACACACCCCCCACCTCACATCCTCCTATTGTTGCCATTCTCCCTTTTCCCTAAAAGGATTGCATGAGGTATTTTTTTGAGACACAGACAGAGATAGAGACAGAGACAGAGACGGGGGTGGGAGACACAGAGGCAGAGACAGGATCCTCAAGCAGACCCCGCCCTAAGTGCGAAGCCTGAGGATGGACTCGATCTCAGGACGCGCGCATCATGACCTCAGCCGAAACCAAGAGGCGGACCCCGAACCCACGGAACCAGCCAGGCACCTTGCTCCTTTTGTCTACTGTGGGCCCTCCTGTCCCACCTCTTTGCCTACGTCACCGAGAGCCTGGGGGTTTGCTCTGGGCTCCAACCCCCAACCCTCCTGGTGACTGCAGTGAAGACCGCATGTCTCCCCTGTCCCACCTCAGGCTAGAAAGGCCTCAACTGGGAAGAGCAATGGGACCTGCGTGGTGTGGCCCCAACGGGCAGAGCTGCTGAAGAAGCGAGTAGAACACCTGCTGCCCGCCTTCCTAGCCAGAGACCTCAGCTACGTCTCCACGTTCCTGGCCACATACAGAGCTTTTGCTACCACCCAGGAGGTGCTGGACCCGCTGTTGACAAGGTGAGCACCCTGCCCCTCCACAGCCCAGTGGGATTTGCCCACCTCGTGCTTGGGAGTCTGGGGAATGCCACCCAACTTCCCGGAGCCTCAGTTGGCTCCTCGGACTGGGGCAGAGTTATTACAGGGACTCAGTGGGGTCCTGTAGGCTAAGGACACCTGGGTGCCTGGCCCTGTGGAAAGGTCCGCTACAGGGGCTGTGGTCGTGCTCGTGGACCATCGCCCCGCTCCCCATGAAGAAGCCTCTGCCTCAGCCCTCACCGTCACCACAGTCTTGAGCTGGGCTCTTTTCCCCTTGGAAAAGGACATCTGACACTCCATCTGGGCTCTGTGTCCTGGGTGAGACCAGAGCAGGCATGCCCGGGGATGAGCAGGGGGCCCCAGGCCCACTCAGCTCTCTGGGATGGGGCTGGTGGGGGCCCTGCCATTCATCGAGCATAAAGGATGGATGCCCTTCTAGGTGCAGACCTGCAGACGCTTCCCTGGGCGCTGACTGTGATCCCACGCACACAGCAGACAGCACCCGGGAGCACCCCAGGGCTCCATTCTAGTCGGCAGTCAGACAGTGACACTAGATATGATGAGAGGGAGGGTTCACAGGACATTTCATGCGATCCCCCCACCACCCCTCCGGCCTCCTCTAGCTACGGATGCGTCCTCTCTTCCTGGGACGAGATCGGCGGAGCCCAGGAGCAGCGGGGCATGTGAGTGAGCTTTGGCTAATGCACAGGGCCCTTCCTTCTTTGAGAGGGCAGCGACGGGACTGTGATCTGGGGGCTACTGGACCCTCATCCCACACATCTGCAATTCCTGTTGGAGGGTCCAGGTCTCAGGGCTTCTTCTGCAGAAGAGGAAAGGGGTCCTGGAGAGCCCTGGGTGGGGTGTGGGCACTGTGGGAGAGCAGAGGGGGCTGGAGGGCAGCCTCAGCCCCTAACAGTGTCATTCCCCATCACCGCCGCCTCCCAGCCCTGTCTCTACCCCAATCCTGGGACCCAGAACAAAGGGCATGGCTTCCACACATCTGGTGGAACGTCGACACTGGGTGCTCAGCAGGTACTCAGAGGAGACCCAGGGAGGGCTCGGGGACTGGACGTCCCCCACCCAGTGGGAGATTGGTGTCCACGGAAGGACACCCTCTCCTGGCACCTACTGAACGAGGCAGCACGTAGGCACAGGAGGGGAAGTGGGAGGTATCGGGAGGGTCCTGGGAAGGCCAGGGATGGGACAGAGTCCCTTTGCTCCCTCCTTGGTTGGATAGACACAGAGCACTAGTGTGCACTGAGGGCAATGACCACGCCAGACACGCCACCCCTCCCTGCCCACGTGCAGTGGAAGTCACGCGGCAAGTGGGCCGGGAGACTGAGCAGGGCGTCCAGTTTCCACGACGAGGACAGAAATGGTCACACCAGGGGTCAAGGGCTCCCACTCACAGAGGCTTTGGGCCAGCCCCTCCTCAGTGACCAGGTCTGCCTCAGGCAGGACTGCCACATCACAGGTGGACATGGAGTAGGAATGGGCTCTGACAGCCAGGAGCCGGGGACCCAGGGGCCCAGGTTCCCACAGGGGTTCCCTGGGGCATCCGTGTGGGAGGTGCCCCGTCCTCTGACACCTCTGCCCACCTGTCTGTCCCCAGGGCCATCTCCTCCATCCTGGGCACCTGGCTGGGCCACTACCCTGAAGATTTCTTCCAGCCCCCAGAATTTCCCTGCCTAAAGACACTACTGGCGTACGCAAGGCTCAATGTGCCAGGCTCAGACCTGGAGCAACGTGCCTGGCTCCTCCTCTCTCGGCTGCGACATCTCGAGCCCGCTGGGCCAGAGGCTGGGGGTGAGGAGGACTGGGGGTGACTGATGGAGGCCTGTGGAGGGGAGAGAATGGGCCACACAGAGCAAGCCTCCGCAGACTGCAGTGTGGCTGGGAGCAAGGAGTGGTCTCAGATCACTGTCCCCATGGGCTACAATATGGGGAGACCACCCAGGGACGGGTTCTTAGACTCAGACAATATTGAGTGGTGGGCAAAGTTGCCTTCATTTGGAAGGGACATGGAAAGACAATCATCATGACCACACTTTCTCTTCTTGGAGCCACAGCAGCGGCCCCAGAGCGAGATCCGGAACCGTGCCGAAAGCTAGTCCCAGCTCCCACTGTGCTGCCTGCTGCAGCTTCAGAGCCTGAGCTGGAAAATCCCATCACTGCTGCTGGAGCTCAGCAACTCAAAAGAGCAGGGACGTCACCTGCCGTGTCGGGCCCAGTGCAGCTGGTGGTCAGAGCTCTGATCCACCGTGAGGATGTGCAAGAGTCACCTGCGCCTTTGGAAAGCCAGGAGCCAGAGCAGGCCCCAGCACTAGCTAGAGAGGTCCCTGAAGGGCCCCTGATGCCACCTGCCCTGTCGGAGTCGGCGCAGGACAGACTCACAGCTCTAAGTCCCTGTCAGAAGCTCCAAGAGCCACCTGTGCCCTTGGCAGCCCCAGAGCCAAAGCAGGCTCCAGTCCTAGCTATGGAGGTCCCTGAAGAGCCCCTTAGGCCACATGCCATGTCAGAGCCAGCGGAGGATATACTCACAGCTCTGACTCTCTGTCAGGAGCTAGAAGAGTCACCTGCAGCTTTGGAAAGCCAGGAGCCCGAGCAGGCTCCAGCAACCACCTCTCTCAGTGGAGCAACCGGCCTCGGCCCCGGAGCAGCAGTTCCTGCTCGCTGAATCCCCAAAGGATGGCTTCCCCTCCCCTGTCCTTCCAGTGTTTCTAATTTTTGCGTTGTTCATGCACCTATTTCATTGCTTAATATATTCTGGTCTATAAATAAAGGACAAATTGAGTTTTCATGGAATTTTACTCTGATCCTTTTACATTGTACTTCCAGGTGTCATTAGGTACAGAGTGTTTCACAGCCTTGTCCTTCTACAGTATTTCCCTCCCAGAGACTCCCGTGCCACTCGTCAGATACTGTTCATTCCCTCAGCCCAGTCCCTGCAGCCACGGCTCCCCTCTCCGCCTCTGTGAGTTGCTTCTTCTGGGTTTTCATGTGTGTGGGATCAGACAGTGTGCCCTTTTTGTATCTAGCTACGTAACCTATGAGTGATTCATATTTTTTTTTCAGGTTTTTTTCTCTTAAAAAACAAACAAAACCATAAACAGAAACAAACAAACAAACAAAAAAACCCCATTTTACTACAAAGGAATATTCCTGATACAATACTGCGCATGTGAAGCCCCAAAATGAAATGTTTTCATGATCTGGGATAGGCTTCCCTTTTGTAAGTGTGACCCAAGAGCCAGAAATATCTGGGTTCATGAGACACCTTCAAAATCTTTCATTTTCCTGGATAGGCCAGGTTTCAATGATTCTAATGTGCATATTAGAAAAATATTAAGACTGCATATTAAATCTTCCTCTTTATTACAAACATATCAGGTAATTAAAAAGTTCTCTAAGGTTTTAGCCAGATTACGTTTTGTTAGTAAAATAGTGATGTAAATATGAAGAAAGGAAGACACATTCCTTCTACCTTCTATCACGATAGCCCATAACACATGGCGGCCCTCTTCCAGTCCTTTCCCTTGGAGTGTATGGGTGAGTGTGTGGGGGGAGGGGGTTTGCCTGTGTGTGGGATAGGGTGGGGCAGGGAGGGTTCCACAGCTGGGCTCTTGTGCGGCCTGAGGTCCCCACAGGGGACAGGCACTGCTCCTCCTGTCCCCTTCTGCATTCTCAGGGGCTACACATCATTTACTCAGCAGCACCACCTGCCGAACAATTGAGACATCTCCAATTCTTGGAGTCTCATCCTTAAAGTGAAGAGTACAATGTGCCCTAAATCTCTTTTGCTTTAGGACTGTTTCCTAAAAGCACAATTTCTGGAACACACTTTAGTCCCATTGTGGGAGTATTGGCTTCAGGGTCCTCTACCTATACTCTCTTTCTTTCCGTGGAGCCTTGCTCGGGAAAGGAGGGTCCCCGGAGACTAGAGATGAACCCTGAAATCATGAGGAAGACAAGCCCACAGTGAGGCCATCAGGCTACCTGGGCGGGACCCGTGGAGCAGGGAAGAGCCTCTCCATACCGCCCTCACGGATCCTCCCTCCACAAGCATCCCTGCCCCACCACACACACACACACACACACACACACACACACACACACACACACACCCGTCCTGGAACACCCCTCATCCAGACCCCATCCCGGGACACACCCCAGCCACTCCAGCCCCTCCTGCTCTAGAACTCAGCTTCTAAGTAGAGCAACCGGGTCCTGCTTCCAGGCCAGCAGAGGGGCGTCGGCCAGGCCACACTTGTCTGCTTGCTCCGGGTCCATCCTTTTTGGGCCTTGTCCTCCCAGGAAGGAACCAAGCTCTCATGGCAGCTCAGGTCAGTGAGTCACAGACATGACCTGAATGTGTTCATCCATATGTCCACTAGGTGGCAACAGCAAGAACTGCTTGAACCTCTGTGAACAGGGGGGACCTTTACTGAGGAGGGAAGAGAAGGCTAGCTGAGGACAAAGCCGGAATTGACACCCCACACACCCCCCCACCATGGGGTGTCCGTGACATTCCTCAGGCACTCCTGGCTGCCCTAAAGGGCAAAGAAATAGTTAACCTATAGACACCACAATCCTGCAAGACTTAAGTCTCCCTCAGTTTCCCAATGTCTTAGCAGTTTACAAGAACCAAGCATTTCTATCAATAACTTAGCTTCCTGAAGGGAAAGTAGATACAATGAAATGTCCTTATACTCTGCAGCCTCCAGGAAGTTCCCAACCGTCTTAATGTTCATGCCTTGCTAGAGGGCAAAACCACCTTCCCGAGACAATGGCAAGGCCTCTGTACCTTGTGAGTCTTCTTTCACATATGCAAGTATTATCTCAACCTCCCTTTTTCCTTACCTTCTCCCAACCCCATAGTCTACCATCAGCCACCCCTCACAAGCCAGGGCAGCATCTCTTTCTGCCATGGGTCCTGTCATAAACCACCAATTTTGCACCAAAGACGTCTCAAGAATTCTTTCCTGGTCGTCGGCTCCAGATTCCACCCCCACTGAACCTCACCTGTATTCCACAACCTCCTCATTTCCAAAGCACACTGGGTGCTCATGGAAGCTGCAAGATGGACAGAGCCTCAACCGGCAGCTTTGGCACTGGGCATAGCCCCTCCACACCCCTCAGGCTCCTCCAGCAGTGACCCCCTGCCCCTGCCAGCCCCAATTCTTGATAACCCTGCAGTTCAGTTGTTGTGAGAGCGGTGCCTACGCTTCCTGCTCCAGACACAAGTGAGGAGAAGGGAGAGATCCCTCTCCTTGCACAAAGTCGGTTGACGGGGAGTCCACTTGATCGGAAGCTCTCCACCTGGGAGCCCTGCAAAGGACAGAAACGCTGTGACCCTCCGCCTTCCCCAAGGAGCTTTGGTGTGGGGAGCACCGCAGAAGTCTACAGAACTTGGTGCACAACAGCATCACACCTCTGCGCCTACAGATGAGGGCGGCCGTTTTTATTCTCACCCTTTCAAGAGGCAGGGAAAGCCCTCTGGGAACACAAGGCACACAGAGCAACCAGCTGACCCTGAGCCCCACCGGGCCCCCTGGCAAGGGGCAGTGCATCCCCGTCCAGGCAAAAACACCTGAGAATCAGCGCACTAGGCCCCCGCCCCCCGAAAACGAGGTGAAAGAACAAGTGAACAGCAAGTTTACAGACCAAAGAGGATGGCCAAACTCCAGCGCTAGGGGAAAATAGCACCTAGAGCTTGAGGCTTTTTCTCATGATTCATTTCTCTCTCCATTCAAAATTTTCCATTTATTTTTTTCCCTCTTTTTTTCCCTTTCCAACTACTTTTTTTTTTTTTAATTTTAGCAACTCTTCATTTTTCAATCTTTTCTGAACTGTCATTTTTTACATGGACATTTTATACATATATTCTTCATTTTTGTTTTCTTGTTTTTTTTTAAAGAGAGTCTTTTTTTTTATATATACATTTTATTTATTAATTCGACAGAGATAGAGACAGCCAGCGAGAGAGGGAACACAAGCAGGGGGAGTGGGAGAGGAAGAAGCAGGCTCATAGCAGAAGAGCCTGATGTGGGGCTCGATCCCAGATTGCCGGGATCACGCCCTGAGCCGAAGGCAGACGCTTAACCGCTGTGCCACCCAGGCGCTCCTATATTCCTCATTTTCGGATTCCTTTCGCTATATATATATGAGTTTGGCTTTCTTTACAATTTTGGGATTTAGTGACTTCCAACACACAGACCAAAAGACAATCGGGACCAAGTGGATCACCCAGTTTTGTCCACCCTGTGAGATCCCAATCTCTCTCTCCCCCATCCATTCTTCTCTGGGAAAAGTGACTAGAGGGAGGGATTCACAGCAAAAGAAAGAGCCAGGGGTAACACTCTCTGCCACTGATCTAATGCATACGGTTTTAAGTAAGATGTCAGAGCTGGAACTCACGATGACAGTTACAAAGTTGCTAGCTGGGCTTGAAAAAAGGATAAATGACACGAGAGACTCTCATAGTGCAGAAATGAAATCGAATCAGGCCCACATTCAAAAGGCTCTAACTGAGATGCAGTCTACATTGGATGTGGATGCTCTAACGCCTAGGGTCAATGAGGCAGAAGACAGAGTCAGTGACACCAAAGACAAGCTGATGGAAAGGAAGGAAGCTGAGGAAAAGAGAGAAAGCCAACGAATGGACCATGGGTGGAGGAATCGAAAAATCAGTGATGCCACAAAAGGAAACAATATTGGAATTACTTCTGGCCCTGAGGGAGAAGACACAGAGGGACAGAAGATCTATCTGTGTGGATCGTAGCTGAGAACTTCCCTAATCTGGGAGGGAAACAGGCATTCAAGTCCAAGACGTAGAGAGGACTCTTCCCCAAGGCCATAAGAATAGAGGAACACCCTAACATATACTAGTGACGTTTGCAATTTCAGACAGAAAGAGAAAATCCTGAAAGCAGCTCGAGACAAGAGGGTCTTCACCGACAGGGGTAAGCACATTAGACTAGCCACATACCTATCCACAGAGACCTGGCACACCAGAAAGGGCTGGCGTGATCGAGTCAGGGTACTAAATGAGAAAAACATGCAGCCAAGAATACTTTATCCAGCAAGGAGTCATTCCGAATAGGAGCAGAGATAAAGAGCTTCCAGGACAGAAAGAAACTCAAAGGATTTGGCCGCTAAACCACCCTGCAAGAAATAGGAAGGGGGATCCTGTAAGGGAAGAGAGACTCCAAGAGTAACACAGACCAGAAAGAAACAGAGACCATCTACACAATTAGGGACGTGACAGGTAATGCAATGGACTCATCTCCATCTGCTTTTTAGATTTTTTTCTTTAGCATTGGTCTTAAGCAATTTTATTAGGATGTAGGTTGATAAGGAGGGGTTTTTTCATGATCCTTATGTTTGGGGGTTTTGTTGGCTGGATTCCTGAATTCTTGAATCTATGGGTGTAGAGGGTTCATGCAATTCAGATAATAATCAGACATTACTTCTTCAAACATTTTTTTTTTCTGTACCTCAGCCAATTTCTTATCTACCAGGCCACTTGAAATTGCTACAAAGCTCACACCTACTCCAGTGTTTGTGTGCACGGCGTGGTTTGCACCCTTCCTTTTCTCTGCTTTATTCTGGACAACTGCTATGATCATGCATTCAAGTTCTCTCTCTGTCTCTCTCTCTCTCTTTTTGCTATGTAGTGTCTAACGTGAAAGAAAGCCCATCTACTACATTTTTCATCTTAGACGTGCTACTCTTCAGCTCCAGAAGTTGGGTTTTCCTTGTTTTCATATTTTCTATATCTCTGTTTCACTTCATCCTTTGTGTACATTCTTACGTATATAAAACCTCTTTCTAACAGTTGTTTGAAAGTGCATGTGCAATACTTCCATCCTCTTTTTCATTTCTGGGTAGGTTTCTATTGTTTAATCTTTCTCCTCAGTACGAGGTGAACTTTTCTCCTTCTTTGCATCCTGGTAATCTTTGGTTGGAAGGCAGGTATTGTGAATTTTAATGGTTAGATATTAACTATTGCTTATATTTCTACACATACTCTTGAGGATTGTTCTGATGGTGAGGGTCCTGGAGAACTATTTTATCCTTCCAGACTAGCTTTCCAAAGGTTTGTTAGGGGGTATCACAGTAGTCTTCAATATATTTTGCTATTGTTCTGTTGGTATTCTGAGCTCTCTTTGCAATGTCCCACGAATTACGAGGTTTTCCACTCTGCCTGCTGCTGGTAGCACAGACTTTTCCTGGTTGTGTGTGAAGGCTAGTGACATTTTCCTCTCTGCTTCCCCTGGGCTATTATTTTCCCCACACCACATACGTTCCTCACACAGGTGCCCTATTGAGGAATTCTATGAAAACTCAAAAGTGATCCTAGATGGCTTTCTGAGGTCCTCTTTCTCTGTGCAGCTCTCCTCAGTATTCTGTACTGTAAACCACAGCCATATCGACTTCTCCAAATTTCCATCTTGCTGTCTCCAACTCATGGAAATGGCTGAGCTGCGCCTGTATTCTTCATCCCTGACCCATAGACTAGAAACTAAATCTCTTTAGGCAGTTAAGTGAGGGAAATGCACAGTCCCCCATGTCTGTCTTCCCTCTTGCACTAGTCACTTCCCTGCATTGCCTGGAAATATATCGAAAGTGTTCTTTTGCCAGGGTGCCTGGGTGGCTCAGTTGCTTAAGCTTCTGACTCGTGATCTGGACTCAGGTCACGAATTCAGGGTCTTGGGATCAAGACCAGCATTGGGCATCACACTCAGCACAGAGTCGGCTTGAGATTCTGTCTCCCCTCTCCCTCTATCCTCCCCACCCCCCACACTCTGTCTCTCAAGCCAACACAGAAAATCTTTCAACGAAAATAAAGTCAGTTACGTAAGAGACGGCCTCTGCAACAAGGGGAAGACCCTAGCAGGGTCCGTGGCTTGCCCAGAATCACAGACTGGTAAGAAGGCAGAACCAGGCCTGAACCCAGCTCTCCGAGTGTCCTCAAAGGTGGGGCCATGGCTGAACCTAGCTACTCACTGGGAGCTCGGGAAGAGGTGGTGTTCTGGAACTGGCTGTAGACCTGGAGATGGTATGGGGGTGGGAAGAAGCATCGACATCCCAGGCAGGAGGCATCCCAGCACGTACCTGTCTGAGGAGGAGCCCAGGCCAGGGCAACCCACTGACGGCACCCCTGCCCACATGACACCCAGAGGAAAGGAGGGATGGCTCGTGACACACGACTGGCAGCGTCTAGGAGTAAGGGTGGGCTCAGCCCCTCTGAGCCAAGGCTCCAATAGCTTCTGCAGGGTTTGCCTTGGAAATTAGAAAGCCTAAGACCTGGGAAAGCTATTTCCCATCCACCCCTAGGTGGGACTGGGCCTGCACAATAGGAGTACTGGGGCACACACATGTGCACAGACACACACACAACACTAGGGACTGTGGGTGGGATCGGAGGAGCTACAGACTCAGAGAAGGTGAGAAAGGAAGAAAATGTGGTGGCAGGTATTCCCTACGTGCGACACCACTCCCCCAATTTCTTAGATGGTATCCCACCTATGCCTGTGGACTTCTGCAAGAAGTACACGCTGGAATAATCCCTATCGCACAGGCAAGACACAGACCATCCCTGACAGGCACAACGGCTTCTCCGGGGTCCAAAACAGGGAAGATGGAGAGTTGCATCAGAGCCCAGGGGTGTTTCCAAGCTGGGGCCCTGGCTGCACCCAGACCTTCCCTGGGGCCTGTGGAGAGGGTTGTGTTGGTGTCACTGGGTACGCATTTGGCATGGCATGCAGAAAGGGGATGAGCAGTCGGCAGCCCAGAGCACTGTCTGTGCAGGTGCTTGTCCAGGTGTGGACTCAGGGAGGGGATCCCAGGAAGTGAAGTCACTTCCCTGATAACCGACCCCAACGGAACTCGGAACCCCGGTCACCAGGCACCCACATTCTAGTGCGGTCCCGTATCAGGCTCACTTGGCCGGAGACATTCGATAGTGAAAGATGTTCTCTTGCTGCGTGCCCATTTTCCGGGGCTCTGGCTTCCAGAATCCCCGGGGTGAGGGACGTTTCACATGCTGCAGACACTGGCTCAACCCGCGCCCCCGACACCTCAGGGCCTTTGCCAGGAGGTGCCGGAAGGTAATACCGAGCGACCTAGGCCAGGCCAGGCCACCTCTCCGAGCCATCCCTGGGCAGCCCCATTCCCCCAGTTTCAGGGAAAGAGGGGTATGTGGGGGAGGTCCCGCCCTGGGCTGGAGGAGGTTGCAGGGCAGTGGATACCCTGGTGATGCCTTCATGTTCACACCGATGCCACGGGGGGGTGGGGGGGGCAGGGTGGAAAGAGGATTCCCGAGGTGCCTCTCACCAGGGCCAGAGTGAATCCAAGGCCCTCGAGCTGTGTCACTTTTCTCTCCATGGTGGAGCTGCGTGCATCCTGGGGTGTGGTGTGTCTGGAAGGGAGTCCCCTGGGGCTGAGGACCAGCCAAGGCAGCCAGACAGACCTCTGAGGCCTCCCGCCTGGCTGCCGGGCACTGTCTTTACAGAGCTCCACACAGGAGACGGGGCAGGAGCTGAACGATGGGATCCCCTGCCCCACCTCCTTGAAGGACAGGAAGGAGTCCCCTACTGCCAACAAAGTCCAGCGCTGGCTCAGGGTGAGTGGAGGTGCCAGAGGGACCCAGCACCCAGGGCACCGATGCGGCACAAAGGGACCCAGATCCCAGAAACCAGCCTCTGGGCTCCTCGGGGCTCCGTCCTAGACTCCTGCTCCCATGTGAACCCGGATCCCCATCCCCTCCCCAAACCAGCCCTCAGGGCCCTGCCACGGCCTTGGCCCGATGCACAGTCCCTATCCACATATCTGTACGAATATCAGAAAAGCGACCTTAAACCACCTCTCATCCCTTGCTCGAGATCCTGGTGAGTTGGGAGACTTTTCCCCAAAGGGGCATGGGGCTCACGGTACTATGCCTATTGCTCTGCCCTTTGGTTGTAAAGGAGCACATCCCTGGGGCCCCTCCAGGGTCCGGAGCAGGCGCCTCCTTGTGCTGCACAACATTCCAGAAGGCCCATCAGTTACCGCAGCCATTGAGCCCTTCACAGATGCAGGACGTTCATGTGATTCCCTTCTGTTGCCACCTCACAGTGCTGCACGGAACATCCTACGTACCCTAAAATGCTGAGCACCCCCACCCATGAAACAGTCTCTGTGTTCTCAAGCGTGGGATACATCGTCAGAAATCACAGGGACGATGCCCTTAGTGCAGGGAGAGGCTGTCAATACTCAGCTAACGATCTGACCTGAGATACCAACGTCCATTCACACACCCCCCACCTCACATCCTCCTATTGTTGCCATTCTCCCTTTTCCCTAAAAGGATTGCATGAGGTATTTTTTTGAGACACAGACAGAGATAGAGACAGAGACAGAGACGGGGGTGGGAGACACAGAGGCAGAGACAGGATCCTCAAGCAGACCCCGCCCTAAGTGCGAAGCCTGAGGATGGACTCGATCTCAGGACGCGCGCATCATGACCTCAGCCGAAACCAAGAGGCGGACCCCGAACCCACGGAACCAGCCAGGCACCTTGCTCCTTTTGTCTACTGTGGGCCCTCCTGTCCCACCTCTTTGCCTACGTCACCGAGAGCCTGGGGGTTTGCTCTGGGCTCCAACCCCCAACCCTCCTGGTGACTGCAGTGAAGATCGCATGTCTCCCCTGTCCCACCTCAGGCTAGAAAGGCCTCAACCGGGAAGAGCAATGGGACCTGCGTGGTGTGGCCCCAACGGGCAGAGCTGCTGAAGAAGCGAGTAGAACACCTGCTGCCCGCCTTCCTAGCCAGAGACCTCAGCTACGTCTCCACGTTCCTGGCCACATACAGAGCTTTTGCTACCACCCAGGAGGTGCTGGACCAGCTGTTGACAAGGTGAGCACCCTGCCCCTCCACAGCCCAGTGGGATTTGCCCACCTCGTGCTTGGGAGTCTGGGGAATGCCACCCAACTTCCCGGAGCCTCAGTTGGCTCCTCGGACTGGGTCAGAGTTATTACAGGGACTCAGTGGGGTCCTGTAGGCTAAGGACACCTGGGTGCCTGGCCCTGTGGAAAGGTCCGCTACAGGGGCTGTCGTCGTGCTCGTGGACCATCGTCCCGCTCCCCATGAAGAAGCCTCTGCCTCAGCCCTCACCGTCACCACGGTCTTGAGCTGGGCTCTTTTCCCCTTGGAAAAGGACATCTGACACTCCATCTGGGCTCTGTGTCCTGGGTGAGACCAGAGCAGGCATGCCCGGGGATGAGCAGGGGGCCCCAGGCCCACTCAGCTCTCTGGGATGGGGCTGGTGGGGGCCCTGCCATTCATCGAGCATAAAGGATGGATGCCCTTCTAGGTGCAGACCTGCAGACGCTTCCCTGGGCGCTGACTGTGATCCCACGCACACAGCAGACAGCACCCGGGAGCACCCCAGGGCTCCATTCTAGTCGGCAGTCAGACAGTGACACTAGATATGATGAGAGGGAGGGTTCACAGGACATTTCATGCGATCCCCCCACCACCCCTCCGGCCTCCTCTAGCTACGGATGCGTCCTCTCTTCCTGGGACGAGATCGGCGGAGCCCAGGAGCAGCGGGGCATGTGAGTGAGCTTTGGCTAATGCACAGGGCCCTTCCTTCTTTGAGAGGGCAGCGACGGGACTGTGATCTGGGGGCTGCTGGACCCTCATCCCACACATCTGCAATTCCTGTTGGAGGGTCCAGGTCTCAGGGCTTCTTCTGCAGAAGAGGAAAGGGGTCCTGGAGAGCCCTGGGTGGGGTGTGGGCACTGTGGGAGAGCAGAGGGGGCTGGAGGGCAGCCTCAGCCCCTAACAGTGTCATTCCCCATCACCGCCGCCTCCCAGCCCTGTCTCTACCCCAATCCTGGGACCCAGAACAAAGGGCATGGCTTCCACACATCTGGTGGAACGTCGACACTGGGTGCTCAGCAGGTACTCAGAGGAGACCCAGGGAGGGCTCGGGGACTGGACGTCCCCCACCCAGTGGGAGATTGGTGTCCACGGAAGGACACCCTCTCCTGGCACCTACTGAACGAGGCAGCACGTAGGCACAGGAGGGGAAGTGGGAGGTATCGGGAGGGTCCTGGGAAGGCCAGGGATGGGACAGAGTCCCTTTGCTCCCTCCTTGGTTGGATAGACACAGAGCACTAGTGTGCACTGAGGGCAATGACCACGCCAGACACGCCACCCCTCCCTGCCCACGTGCAGTGGAAGTCACGCGGCAAGTGGGCCGGGAGACTGAGCAGGGCGTCCAGTTTCCACGACGAGGACAGAAATGGTCACACCAGGGGTCAAGGGCTCCCACTCACAGAGGCTTTGGGCCAGCCCCTCCTCAGTGACCAGGTCTGCCTCAGGCAGGACTGCCACATCACAGGTGGACATGGAGTAGGAATGGGCTCTGACAGCCAGGAGCCGGGGACCCAGGGGCCCAGGTTCCCACAGGGGTTCCCTGGGGCATCCGTGTGGGAGGTGCCCCGTCCTCTGACACCTCTGCCCACCTGTCTGTCCCCAGGGCCATCTCCTCCATCCTGGGCACCTGGCTGGGCCACTACCCTGAAGATTTCTTCCAGCCCCCAGAATTTCCCTGCCTAAAGACACTACTGGCGTACGCAAGGCTCAATGTGCCAGGCTCAGACCTGGAGCAACGTGCCTGGCTCCTCCTCTCTCGGCTGCGACATCTCGAGCCCGCTGGGCCAGAGGCTGGGGGTGAGGAGGACTGGGGGTGACTGATGGAGGCCTGTGGAGGGGAGAGAATGGGCCACACAGAGCAAGCCTCCGCAGACTGCAGTGTGGCTGGGAGCAAGGAGTGGTCTCAGATCACTGTCCCCATGGGCTACAATATGGGGAGACCACCCAGGGACGGGTTCTTAGACTCAGACAATATTGAGTGGTGGGCAAAGTTGCCTTCATTTGGAAGGGACATGGAAAGACAATCATCATGACCACACTTTCTCTTCTTGGAGCCACAGCAGCGGCCCCAGAGCGAGATCCGGAACCGTGCCGAAAGCTAGTCCCAGCTCCCACTGTGCTGCCTGCTGCAGCTTCAGAGCCTGAGCTGGAAAATCCCATCACTGCTGCTGGAGCTCAGCAACTCAAAAGAGCAGGGACGTCACCTGCCGTGTCGGGCCCAGTGCAGCTGGTGGTCAGAGCTCTGATCCACCGTGAGGATGTGCAAGAGTCACCTGCGCCTTTGGAAAGCCAGGAGCCAGAGCAGGCCCCAGCACTAGCTAGAGAGGTCCCTGAAGGGCCCCTGATGCCACCTGCCCTGTCGGAGTCGGCGCAGGACAGACTCACAGCTCTAAGTCCCTGTCAGAAGCTCCAAGAGCCACCTGTGCCCTTGGCAGCCCCAGAGCCAAAGCAGGCTCCAGTCCTAGCTATGGAGGTCCCTGAAGAGCCCCTTAGGCCACATGCCATGTCAGAGCCAGCGGAGGATATACTCACAGCTCTGACTCTCTGTCAGGAGCTAGAAGAGTCACCTGCAGCTTTGGAAAGCCAGGAGCCCGAGCAGGCTCCAGCAACCACCTCTCTCAGTGGAGCAACCGGCCTCGGCCCCGGAGCAGCAGTTCCTGCTCGCTGAATCCCCAAAGGATGGCTTCCCCTCCCCTGTCCTTCCAGTGTTTCTAATTTTTGCGTTGTTCATGCACCTATTTCATTGCTTAATATATTCTGGTCTATAAATAAAGGACAAATTGAGTTTTCATGGAATTTTACTCTGATCCTTTTACATTGTACTTCCAGGTGTCATTAGGTACAGAGTGTTTCACAGCCTTGTCCTTCTACAGTATTTCCCTCCCAGAGACTCCCGTGCCACTCGTCAGATACTGTTCATTCCCTCAGCCCAGTCCCTGCAGCCACGGCTCCCCTCTCCGCCTCTGTGAGTTGCTTCTTCTGGGTTTTCATGTGTGTGGGATCAGACAGTGTGCCCTTTTTGTATCTAGCTACGTAACCTATGAGTGATTCATATTTTTTTTCAGGTTTTTTTCTCTTAAAAAACAAACAAAACCATAAACAGAAACAAACAAACAAACAAAAAAACCCCATTTTACTACAAAGGAATATTCCTGATACAATACTGCGCATGTGAAGCCCCAAAATGAAATGTTTTCATGATCTGGGATAGGCTTCCCTTTTGTAAGTGTGACCCAAGAGCCAGAAATATCTGGGTTCATGAGACACCTTCAAAATCTTTCATTTTCCTGGATAGGCCAGGTTTCAATGATTCTAATGTGCATATTAGAAAAATATTAAGACTGCATATTAAATCTTCCTCTTTATTACAAACATATCAGGTAATTAAAAAGTTCTCTAAGGTTTTAGCCAGATTACGTTTTGTTAGTAAAATAGTGATGTAAATATGAAGAAAGGAAGACACATTCCTTCTACCTTCTATCACGATAGCCCATAACACATGGCGGCCCTCTTCCAGTCCTTTCCCTTGGAGTGTATGGGTGAGTGTGTGGGGGGAGGGGGTTTGCCTGTGTGTGGGATAGGGTGGGGCAGGGAGGGTTCCACAGCTGGGCTCTTGTGCGGCCTGAGGTCCCCACAGGGGACAGGCACTGCTCCTCCTGTCCCCTTCTGCATTCTCAGGGGCTACACATCATTTACTCAGCAGCACCACCTGCCGAACAATTGAGACATCTCCAATTCTTGGAGTCTCATCCTTAAAGTGAAGAGTACAATGTGCCCTAAATCTCTTTTGCTTTAGGACTGTTTCCTAAAAGCACAATTTCTGGAACACACTTTAGTCCCATTGTGGGAGTATTGGCTTCAGGGTCCTCTACCTATACTCTCTTTCTTTCCGTGGAGCCTTGCTCGGGAAAGGAGGGTCCCCGGAGACTAGAGATGAACCCTGAAATCATGAGGAAGACAAGCCCACAGTGAGGCCATCAGGCTACCTGGGCGGGACCCGTGGAGCAGGGAAGAGCCTCTCCATACCGCCCTCACGGATCCTCCCTCCACAAGCATCCCTGCCCCACCACACACACACACACACACACACACACACACACAAACACACACACACCCGTCCTGGAACACCCCTCATCCAGACCCCATCCCGGGACACACCCCAGCCACTCCAGCCCCTCCTGCTCTAGAACTCAGCTTCTAAGTAGAGCAACCGGGTCCTGCTTCCAGGCCAGCAGAGGGGCGTCGGCCAGGCCACACTTGTCTGCTTGCTCCGGGTCCATCCTTTTTGGGCCTTGTCCTCCCAGGAAGGAACCAAGCTCTCATGGCAGCTCAGGTCAGTGAGTCACAGACATGACCTGAATGTGTTCATCCATATGTCCACTAGGTGGCAACAGCAAGAACTGCTTGAACCTCTGTGAACAGGGGGGACCTTTACTGAGGAGGGAAGAGAAGGCTAGCTGAGGACAAAGCCGGAATTGACACCCCACACACACCCCCACCATGGGGTGTCCGTGACATTCCTCAGGCACTCCTGGCTGCCCTAAAGGGCAAAGAAATAGTTAACCTATAGACACCACAATCCTGCAAGACTTAAGTCTCCCTCAGTTTCCCAATGTCTTAGCAGTTTACAAGAACCAAGCATTTCTATCAATAACTTAGCTTCCTGAAGGGAAAGTAGATACAATGAAATGTCCTTATACTCTGCAGCCTCCAGGAAGTTCCCAACCGTCTTAATGTTCATGCCTTGCTAGAGGGCAAAACCACCTTCCCGAGACAATGGCAAGGCCTCTGTACCTTGTGAGTCTTCTTTCACATATGCAAGTATTATCTCAACCTCCCTTTTTCCTTACCTTCTCCCAACCCCATAGTCTACCATCAGCCACCCCTCACAAGCCAGGGCAGCATCTCTTTCTGCCATGGGTCCTGTCATAAACCACCAATTTTGCACCAAAGACGTCTCAAGAATTCTTTCCTGGTCGTCGGCTCCAGATTCCACCCCCACTGAACCTCACCTGTATTCCACAACCTCCTCATTTCCAAAGCACACTGGGTGCTCATGGAAGCTGCAGGATGGACAGAGCCTCAACCAGCAGCTTTGGCACTGGGCATAGCCCCTCCACACCCCTCAGGCTCCTCCAGCAGTGACCCCCTGCCCCTGCCAGCCCCAATTCTTGATAACCCTGCAGTTCAGTTGTTGTGAGAGCGGTGCCTACGCTTCCTGCTCCAGACACAAGTGAGGAGAAGGGAGAGATCCCTCTCCTTGCACAAAGTCGGTTGACGGGGAGTCCACTTGATCGGAAGCTCTCCACCTGGGAGCCCTGCAAAGGACAGAAACGCTGTGACCCTCCGCCTTCCCCAAGGAGCTTTGGTGTGGGGAGCACCGCAGAAGTCTACAGAACTTGGTGCACAACAGCATCACACCTCTGCGCCTACAGATGAGGGCGGCCGTTTTTATTCTCACCCTTTCAAGAGGCAGGGAAAGCCCTCTGGGAACACAAGGCACACAGAGCAACCAGCTGACCCTGAGCCCCACCGGGCCCCCTGGCAAGGGGCAGTGCATCCCCGTCCAGGCAAAAACACCTGAGAATCAGCGCACTAGGCCCCCGCCCCCCGAAAACGAGGTGAAAGAACAAGTGAACAGCAAGTTTACAGACCAAAGAGGATGGCCAAACTCCAGCGCTAGGGGAAAATAGCACCTAGAGCTTGAGGCTTTTTCTCATGATTCATTTCTCTCTCCATTCAAAATTTTCCATTTATTTTTTTCCCTCTTTTTTTCCCTTTCCAACTACTTTTTTTTTTTTTAATTTTAGCAACTCTTCATTTTTCAATCTTTTCTGAACTGTCATTTTTTACATGGACATTTTATACATATATTCTTCATTTTTGTTTTCTTGTTTTTTTTTAAAGAGAGTCTTTTTTTTTATATATACATTTTATTTATTAATTCGACAGAGATAGAGACAGCCAGCGAGAGAGGGAACACAAGCAGGGGGAGTGGGAGAGGAAGAAGCAGGCTCATAGCAGAAGAGCCTGATGTGGGGCTCGATCCCAGATTGCCGGGATCACGCCCTGAGCCGAAGGCAGACGCTTAACCGCTGTGCCACCCAGGCGCTCCTATATTCCTCATTTTCGGATTCCTTTCGCTATATATATATGAGTTTGGCTTTCTTTACAATTTTGGGATTTAGTGACTTCCAACACACAGACCAAAAGACAATCGGGACCAAGTGGATCACCCAGTTTTGTCCACCCTGTGAGATCCCAATCTCTCTCTCCCCCATCCATTCTTCTCTGGGAAAAGTGACTAGAGGGAGGGATTCACAGCAAAAGAAAGAGCCAGGGGTAACACTCTCTGCCACTGATCTAATGCATACGGTTTTAAGTAAGATGTCAGAGCTGGAACTCACGATGACAGTTACAAAGTTGCTAGCTGGGCTTGAAAAAAGGATAAATGACACGAGAGACTCTCATAGTGCAGAAATGAAATCGAATCAGGCCCACATTCAAAAGGCTCTAACTGAGATGCAGTCTACATTGGATGTGGATGCTCTAACGCCTAGGGTCAATGAGGCAGAAGACAGAGTCAGTGACACCAAAGACAAGCTGATGGAAAGGAAGGAAGCTGAGGAAAAGAGAGAAAGCCAACGAATGGACCATGGGTGGAGGAATCGAAAAATCAGTGATGCCACAAAAGGAAACAATATTGGAATTACTTCTGGCCCTGAGGGAGAAGACACAGAGGGACAGAAGATCTATCTGTGTGGATCGTAGCTGAGAACTTCCCTAATCTGGGAGGGAAACAGGCATTCAAGTCCAAGAGGTAGAGAGGACTCTTCCCCAAGGCCATAAGAATAGAGGAACACCCTAACATATACTAGTGACGTTTGCAATTTCAGACAGAAAGAGAAAATCCTGAAAGCAGCTCGAGACAAGAGGGTCTTCACCGACAGGGGTAAGCACATTAGACTAGCCACATACCTATCCACAGAGACCTGGCACACCAGAAAGGGCTGGCGTGATCGAGTCAGGGTACTAAATGAGAAAAACATGCAGCCAAGAATACTTTATCCAGCAAGGAGTCATTCCGAATAGGAGCAGAGATAAAGAGCTTCCAGGACAGAAAGAAACTCAAAGGATTTGGCCGCTAAACCACCCTGCAAGAAATAGGAAGGGGGATCCTGTAAGGGAAGAGAGACTCCAAGAGTAACACAGACCAGAAAGAAACAGAGACCATCTACACAATTAGGGACGTGACAGGTAATGCAATGGACTCATCTCCATCTGCTTTTTAGATTTTTTTCTTTAGCATTGGTCTTAAGCAATTTTATTAGGATGTAGGTTGATAAGGAGGGGTTTTTTCATGATCCTTATGTTTGGGGGTTTTGTTGGCTGGATTCCTGAATTCTTGAATCTATGGGTGTAGAGGGTTCATGCAATTCAGATAATAATCAGACATTACTTCTTCAAACATTTTTTTTTTCTGTACCTCAGCCAATTTCTTATCTACCAGGCCACTTGAAATTGCTACAAAGCTCACACCTACTCTAGTGTTTGTGTGCACGGCGTGGTTTGCACCCTTCCTTTTCTCTGCTTTATTCTGGACAACTGCTATGATCATGCATTCAAGTTCTCTCTCTGTCTCTCTCTCTCTCTTTTTGCTATGTAGTGTCTAACGTGAAAGAAAGCCCATCTACTACATTTTTCATCTTAGACGTGCTACTCTTCAGCTCCAGAAGTTGGGTTTTCCTTGTTTTCATATTTTCTATATCTCTGTTTCACTTCATCCTTTGTGTACATTCTTACGTATATAAAACCTCTTTCTAACAGTTGTTTGAAAGTGCATGTGCAATACTTCCATCCTCTTTTTCATTTCTGGGTAGGTTTCTATTGTTTAATCTTTCTCCTCAGTACGAGGTGAACTTTTCTCCTTCTTTGCATCCTGGTAATCTTTGGTTGGAAGGCAGGTATTGTGAATTTTAATGGTTAGATATTAACTATTGCTTATATTTCTACACATACTCTTGAGGATTGTTCTGATGGTGAGGGTCCTGGAGAACTATTTTATCCTTCCAGACTAGCTTTCCAAAGGTTTGTTAGGGGGTATCACAGTAGTCTTCAATATATTTTGCTATTGTTCTGTTGGTATTCTGAGCTCTCTTTGCAATGTCCCACGAATTACGAGGTTTTCCACTCTGCCTGCTGCTGGTAGCACAGACTTTTCCTGGTTGTGTGTGAAGGCTAGTGACATTTTCCTCTCTGCTTCCCCTGGGCTATTATTTTCCCCACACCACATACGTTCCTCACACAGGTGCCCTATTGAGGAATTCTATGAAAACTCAAAAGTGATCCTAGATGGCTTTCTGAGGTCCTCTTTCTCTGTGCAGCTCTCCTCAGTATTCTGTACTGTAAACCACAGCCATATCGACTTCTCCAAATTTCCATCTTGCTGTCTCCAACTCATGGAAATGGCTGAGCTGCGCCTGTATTCTTCATCCCTGACCCATAGACTAGAAACTAAATCTCTTTAGGCAGTTAAGTGAGGGAAATGCACAGTCCCCCATGTCTGTCTTCCCTCTTGCACTAGTCACTTCCCTGCATTGCCTGGAAATATATCGAAAGTGTTCTTTTGCCAGGGCGCCTGGGTGGCTCAGTTGCTTAAGCTTCTGACTCGTGATCTGGACTCAGGTCACGAATTCAGGGTCTTGGGATCAAGACCAGCATTGGGCATCACACTCAGCACAGAGTCGGCTTGAGATTCTGTCTCCCCTCTCCCTCTATCCTCCCCACCCCCCACACTCTGTCTCTCAAGCCAACACAGAAAATCTTTCAACGAAAATAAAGTCAGTTACGTAAGAGACGGCCTCTGCAACAAGGGGAAGACCCTAGCAGGGTCCGTGGCTTGCCCAGAATCACAGACTGGTAAGAAGGCAGAACCAGGCCTGAACCCAGCTCTCCGAGTGTCCTCAAAGGTGGGGCCATGGCTGAACCTAGCTACTCACTGGGAGCTCGGGAAGAGGTGGTGTTCTGGAACTGGCTGTAGACCTGGAGATGGTATGGGGGTGGGAAGAAGCATCGACATCCCAGGCAGGAGGCATCCCAGCACGTACCTGTCTGAGGAGGAGCCCAGGCCAGGGCAACCCACTGACGGCACCCCTGCCCACATGACACCCAGAGGAAAGGAGGGATGGCTCGTGACACACGACTGGCAGCGTCTAGGAGTAAGGGTGGGCTCAGCCCCTCTAAGCCAAGGCTCCAATAGCTTCTGCAGGGTTTGCCTTGGAAATTAGAAAGCCTAAGACCTGGGAAAGCTATTTCCCATCCACCCCTAGGTGGGACTGGGCCTGCACAATAGGAGTACTGGGGCACACACATGTGCACAGACACACACACAACACTAGGGACTGTGGGTGGGATCGGAGGAGCTACAGACTCAGAGAAGGTGAGAAAGGAAGAAAATGTGGTGGCAGGTATTCCCTACGTGCGACACCACTCCCCCAATTTCTTAGATGGTATCCCACCTATGCCTGTGGACTTCTGCAAGAAGTACACGCTGGAATAATCCCTATCGCACAGGCAAGACACAGACCATCCCTGACAGGCACAACGGCTTCTCCGGGGTCCAAAACAGGGAAGATGGAGAGTTGCATCAGAGCCCAGGGGTGTTTCCAAGCTGGGGCCCTGGCTGCACCCAGACCTTCCCTGGGGCCTGTGGAGAGGGTTGTGTTGGTGTCACTCGGTACACATTTGGCATGGCATGCAGAAAGGGGATGACCAGTCGGCAGCCCAGAGCACTGTCTGTGCAGGTGCTAGTCCAGGTGTGGACTCAGGGAGGGGATCCCAGGAAGTGAAGTCACTTCCCTGATAACCGACCCCAACGGAACTCGGAACCCCGGTCACCAGGCACCCACATTCTAGTGCGGTCCCGTATCAGGCTCACTTGGCCGGAGACATTCGATAGTGAAAGATGTTCTCTTGCTGCGTGCCCATTTTCCGGGGCTCTGGCTTCCAGAATCCCCGGGGTGAGGGACGTTTCACATGCTGCAGACACTGGCTCAACCCGCGCCCCCGACACCTCAGGGCCTTTGCCAGGAGGTGCCGGAAGGTAATACCGAGCGACCTAGGCCAGGCCACCTCTCCGAGCCATCCCTGGGCAGCCCCATTCCCCCAGTTTCAGGGAAAGAGGGGTATGTGGGGGAGGTCCCGCCCTGGGCTGGAGGAGGTTGCAGGGCAGTGGATACCCTGGTGATGCCTTCATGTTCACACCGATGCCACGGGGGGGTGGGGGGGGCAGGGTGGAAAGAGGATTCCCGAGGTGCCTCTCACCAGGGCCAGAGTGAATCCAAGGCCCTCGAGCTGTGTCACTTTTCTCTCCATGGTGGAGCTGCGTGCATCCTGGGGTGTGGTGTGTCTGGAAGGGAGTCCCCTGGGGCTGAGGACCAGCCAAGGCAGCCAGACAGACCTCTGAGGCCTCCCGCCTGGCTGCCGGGCACTGTCTTTACAGAGCTCCACACAGGAGACGGGGCAGGAGCTGAACGATGGGATCCCCTGCCCCACCTCCTTGAAGGACAGGAAGGAGTCCCCTACTGCCAACAAAGTCCAGCGCTGGCTCAGGGTGAGTGGAGGTGCCGGAGGGACCCAGCACCCAGGGCACCGATGCGGCACAAAGGGACCCAGATCCCAGAAACCAGCCTCTGGGCTCCTCGGGGCTCCGTCCTAGACTCCTGCTCCCATGTGAACCCGGATCCCCATCCCCTCCCCAAACCAGCCCTCAGGGCCCTGCCACGGCCTTGGCCCGATGCACAGTCCCTATCCACATATCTGTACGAATATCAGAAAAGCGACCTTAAACCACCTCTCATCCCTTGCTCGAGATCCTGGTGAGTTGGGAGACTTTTCCCCAAAGGGGCATGGGGCTCACGGTACTATGCCTATTGCTCTGCCCTTTGGTTGTAAAGGAGCACATCCCTGGGGCCCCTCCAGGGTCCGGAGCAGGCGCCTCCTTGTGCTGCACAACATTCCAGAAGGCCCATCAGTTACCGCAGCCATTGAGCCCTTCACAGATGCAGGACGTTCATGTGATTCCCTTCTGTTGCCACCTCACAGTGCTGCACGGAACATCCTACGTACCCTAAAATGCTGAGCACCCCCACCCATGAAACAGTCTCTGTGTTCTCAAGCGTGGGATACATCGTCAGAAATCACAGGGACGATGCCCTTAGTGCAGGGAGAGGCTGTCAATACTCAGCTAACGATCTGACCTGAGATACCAACGTCCATTCACACACCCCCCACCTCACATCCTCCTATTGTTGCCATTCTCCCTTTTCCCTAAAAGGATTGCATGAGGTATTTTTTTGAGACACAGACAGAGATAGAGACAGAGACAGAGACGGGGGTGGGAGACACAGAGGCAGAGACAGGATCCTCAAGCAGACCCCGCCCTAAGTGCGAAGCCTGAGGATGGACTCGATCTCAGGACGCGCGCATCATGACCTCAGCCGAAACCAAGAGGCGGACCCCGAACCCACGGAACCAGCCAGGCACCTTGCTCCTTTTGTCTACTGTGGGCCCTCCTGTCCCACCTCTTTGCCTACGTCACCGAGAGCCTGGGGGTTTGCTCTGGGCTCCAACCCCCAACCCTCCTGGTGACTGCAGTGAAGATCGCATGTCTCCCCTGTCCCACCTCAGGCTAGAAAGGCCTCAACCGGGAAGAGCAATGGGACCTGCGTGGTGTGGCCCCAACGGGCAGAGCTGCTGAAGAAGCGAGTAGAACACCTGCTGCCCGCCTTCCTAGCCAGAGACCTCAGCTACGTCTCCACGTTCCTGGCCACATACAGAGCTTTTGCTACCACCCAGGAGGTGCTGGACCAGCTGTTGACAAGGTGAGCACCCTGCCCCTCCACAGCCCAGTGGGATTTGCCCACCTCGTGCTTGGGAGTCTGGGGAATGCCACCCAACTTCCCGGAGCCTCAGTTGGCTCCTCGGACTGGGTCAGAGTTATTACAGGGACTCAGTGGGGTCCTGTAGGCTAAGGACACCTGGGTGCCTGGCCCTGTGGAAAGGTCCGCTACAGGGGCTGTCGTCGTGCTCGTGGACCATCGTCCCGCTCCCCATGAAGAAGCCTCTGCCTCAGCCCTCACCGTCACCACGGTCTTGAGCTGGGCTCTTTTCCCCTTGGAAAAGGACATCTGACACTCCATCTGGGCTCTGTGTCCTGGGTGAGACCAGAGCAGGCATGCCCGGGGATGAGCAGGGGGCCCCAGGCCCACTCAGCTCTCTGGGATGGGGCTGGTGGGGGCCCTGCCATTCATCGAGCATAAAGGATGGATGCCCTTCTAGGTGCAGACCTGCAGACGCTTCCCTGGGCGCTGACTGTGATCCCACGCACACAGCAGACAGCACCCGGGAGCACCCCAGGGCTCCATTCTAGTCGGCAGTCAGACAGTGACACTAGATATGATGAGAGGGAGGGTTCACAGGACATTTCATGCGATCCCCCCACCACCCCTCCGGCCTCCTCTAGCTACGGATGCGTCCTCTCTTCCTGGGACGAGATCGGCGGAGCCCAGGAGCAGCGGGGCATGTGAGTGAGCTTTGGCTAATGCACAGGGCCCTTCCTTCTTTGAGAGGGCAGCGACGGGACTGTGATCTGGGGGCTGCTGGACCCTCATCCCACACATCTGCAATTCCTGTTGGAGGGTCCAGGTCTCAGGGCTTCTTCTGCAGAAGAGGAAAGGGGTCCTGGAGAGCCCTGGGTGGGGTGTGGGCACTGTGGGAGAGCAGAGGGGGCTGGAGGGCAGCCTCAGCCCCTAACAGTGTCATTCCCCATCACCGCCGCCTCCCAGCCCTGTCTCTACCCCAATCCTGGGACCCAGAACAAAGGGCATGGCTTCCACACATCTGGTGGAACGTCGACACTGGGTGCTCAGCAGGTACTCAGAGGAGACCCAGGGAGGGCTCGGGGACTGGACGTCCCCCACCCAGTGGGAGATTGGTGTCCACGGAAGGACACCCTCTCCTGGCACCTACTGAACGAGGCAGCACGTAGGCACAGGAGGGGAAGTGGGAGGTATCGGGAGGGTCCTGGGAAGGCCAGGGATGGGACAGAGTCCCTTTGCTCCCTCCTTGGTTGGATAGACACAGAGCACTAGTGTGCACTGAGGGCAATGACCACGCCAGACACGCCACCCCTCCCTGCCCACGTGCAGTGGAAGTCACGCGGCAAGTGGGCCGGGAGACTGAGCAGGGCGTCCAGTTTCCACGACGAGGACAGAAATGGTCACACCAGGGGTCAAGGGCTCCCACTCACAGAGGCTTTGGGCCAGCCCCTCCTCAGTGACCAGGTCTGCCTCAGGCAGGACTGCCACATCACAGGTGGACATGGAGTAGGAATGGGCTCTGACAGCCAGGAGCCGGGGACCCAGGGGCCCAGGTTCCCACAGGGGTTCCCTGGGGCATCCGTGTGGGAGGTGCCCCGTCCTCTGACACCTCTGCCCACCTGTCTGTCCCCAGGGCCATCTCCTCCATCCTGGGCACCTGGCTGGGCCACTACCCTGAAGATTTCTTCCAGCCCCCAGAATTTCCCTGCCTAAAGACACTACTGGCGTACGCAAGGCTCAATGTGCCAGGCTCAGACCTGGAGCAACGTGCCTGGCTCCTCCTCTCTCGGCTGCGACATCTCGAGCCCGCTGGGCCAGAGGCTGGGGGTGAGGAGGACTGGGGGTGACTGATGGAGGCCTGTGGAGGGGAGAGAATGGGCCACACAGAGCAAGCCTCCGCAGACTGCAGTGTGGCTGGGAGCAAGGAGTGGTCTCAGATCACTGTCCCCATGGGCTACAATATGGGGAGACCACCCAGGGACGGGTTCTTAGACTCAGACAATATTGAGTGGTGGGCAAAGTTGCCTTCATTTGGAAGGGACATGGAAAGACAATCATCATGACCACACTTTCTCTTCTTGGAGCCACAGCAGCGGCCCCAGAGCGAGATCCGGAACCGTGCCGAAAGCTAGTCCCAGCTCCCACTGTGCTGCCTGCTGCAGCTTCAGAGCCTGAGCTGGAAAACCCCATCACTGCTGCTGGAGCTCAGCAACTCAAAAGAGCAGGGACGTCACCTGCCGTGTCGGGCCCAGTGCAGCTGGTGGTCAGAGCTCTGATCCACCGTGAGGATGTGCAAGAGTCACCTGCGCCTTTGGAAAGCCAGGAGCCAGAGCAGGCCCCAGCACTAGCTAGAGAGGTCCCTGAAGGGCCCCTGATGCCACCTGCCCTGTCGGAGTCGGCGCAGGACAGACTCACAGCTCTAAGTCCCTGTCAGAAGCTCCAAGAGCCACCTGTGCCCTTGGCAGCCCCAGAGCCAAAGCAGGCTCCAGTCCTAGCTATGGAGGTCCCTGAAGAGCCCCTTAGGCCACATGCCATGTCAGAGCCAGCGGAGGATATACTCACAGCTCTGACTCTCTGTCAGGAGCTAGAAGAGTCACCTGCAGCTTTGGAAAGCCAGGAGCCCGAGCAGGCTCCAGCAACCACCTCTCTCAGTGGAGCAACTGGCCTCGGCCCCGGAGCAGCAGTTCCTGCTCGCTGAATCCCCAAAGGATGGCTTCCCCTCCCCTGTCCTTCCAGTGTTTCTAATTTTTGCGTTGTTCATGCACCTATTTCATTGCTTAATATATTCTGGTCTATAAATAAAGGACAAATTGAGTTTTCATGGAATTTTACTCTGATCCTTTTACATTGTACTTCCAGGTGTCATTAGGTACAGAGTGTTTCACAGCCTTGTCCTTCTACAGTATTTCCCTCCCAGAGACTCCCGTGCCACTCGTCAGATACTGTTCATTCCCTCAGCCCAGTCCCTGCAGCCACGGCTCCCCTCTCCGCCTCTGTGAGTTGCTTCTTCTGGGTTTTCATGTGTGTGGGATCAGACGGTGTGCCCTTTTTGTATCTAGCTACGTAACCTATGAGTGATTCATATTTTTTTTCAGTTTTTTTCTCTTAAAAAACAAAACCAAAAACAGAAACAAACAAACAAAAAACCCCATTTTACTACAAAGGAATATTCCTGATACAATACTGCGCATGTGAAGCCCCAAAATGAAATGTTTTCATGATCTGGGATAGGCTTCCCTTTTGTAAGTGTGACCCAAGAGCCAGAAATATCTGGGTTCATGAGACACCTTCAAAATCTTTCATTTTCCTGGATAGGCCAGGTTTCAATGATTCTAATGTGCATATTAGAAAAATATTAAGACTGCATATTAAATCTTCCTCTTTATTACAAACATATCAGGTAATTAAAAAGTTCTCTAAGGTTTTAGCCAGATTACGTTTTGTTAGTAAAATAGTGATGTAAATATGAAGAAAGGAAGACACATTCCTTCTACCTTCTATCACGATAGCCCATAACACATGGCGGCCCTCTTCCAGTCCTTTCCCTTGGAGTGTATGGGTGAGTGTGTGGGGGGAGGGGGTTTGCCTGTGTGTGGGATAGGGTGGGGCAGGGAGGGTTCCACAGCTGGGCTCTTGTGCAGCCTGAGGTCCCCACAGGGGACAGGCACTGCTCCTCCTGTCCCCTTCTGCATTCTCAGGGGCTACACATCATTTACTCAGCAGCACCACCTGCCGAACAATTGAGACATCTCCAATTCTTGGAGTCTCATCCTTAAAGTGAAGAGTACAATGTGCCCTAAAATCTCTTTTGCTTTAGGACTGTTTCCTAAAAGCACAATTTCTGGAACACACTTTAGTCCCACTGTGGGAGTATTGACTACAGGGTCCTCTATCTATACTCTCTTTCATTCCGTGGAGCCTTGCTCGGGAAAGGAGGGTCCCCGGAGACTAGAGATGAACCCTGAAATCATGAGGAAGACAAGCCCACAGTGAGGCCATCAGGATACCTGGGCGGGACCCGTGGAGCAGGGAAGAGCCTCTCCATACCGCCCTCACGGATCCTCCCTCCACAAGCATCCCTGCCCCACCACACACACACACACACACACACACACACACACACACACACACACACCCGTCCTGGAACACCCCTCATCCAGACCCCATCCCGGGACACACCCCAGCCACTCCAGCCCCTCCTGCTCTAGAACTCAGCTTCTAAGTAGAGCAACCGGGTCCTGCTTCCAGGCCAGCAGAGGGGCGTCGGCCAGGCCACACTTGTCTGCTTGCTCCGGGTCCATCCTTTTTGGGCCTTGTCCTCCCAGGAAGGAACCAAGCTCTCATGGCAGCTCAGGTCAGTGAGTCACAGACATGACCTGAATGTGTTCATCCATATGTCCACTAGGTGGCAACAGCAAGA
Source organism: Ursus americanus (assembly GCF_024610735.1). NCBI lineage: Eukaryota > Metazoa > Chordata > Mammalia > Carnivora > Ursidae > Ursus > Ursus americanus. Next base: position 48,041 of record NW_028273729.1, on the reverse strand, counting down.
ACTGCTTGAACCTCTGTGAACAGGGGGGACCTTTACTGAGGAGGGAAGAGAAGGCTAGCTGAGGACAAAGCCGGAATTGACACCCCACACACACCCCCACCATGGGGTGTACGTGACATTCCTCAGGCACTCCTGGCTGCCCTAAAGGGCAAAGAAATAGTTAACCTATAGACACCACAATCCTGCAAGACTTAAGTCTCCCTCAGTTTCCCAATGTCTTAGCAGTTTACAAGAACCAAGCATTTCTATCAATAACTTAGCTTCCTGAAGGGAAAGTAGATACAATGAAATGTCCTTATACTCTGCAGCCTCCAGGAAGTTCCCAACCGTCTTAATGTTCATGCCTTGCTAGAGGGCAAAACCACCTTCCCGAGACAATGGCAAGGCCTCTGTACCTTGTGAGTCTTCTTTCACATATGCAAGTATTATCTCAACCTCCCTTTTTCCTTACCTTCCCCCAACCCCATGGTCTGTTATCAGCCACCCCTCACAAGCCAGGGCAGCATCTCTTTCTGCCATGGGTCCTGTCATAAACCACCAATTTTGCACCAAAGACGTCTCAAGAATTCTTTCCTGGTCGTCGGCTCCAGATTCCACCCTCACTGAACCTCACCTGTATTCCACAACCTCCTCATTTCCAAAGCACACTGGGTGCTCATGGAAGCTGCAGGATGGACAGAGCCTCAACCGGCAGCTTTGGCACTGGGCATAGCCCCTCCACACCCCTCAGGCTCCTCCAGCAGTGACCCCCTGCCCCTGCCAGCCCCAATTCCTGATAACCCTGCAGTTCAGTTGTTGTGAGAGCGGTGCCTACGCTTCCTGCTCCAGACACAAGTGAGGAGAAGGGAGAGATCCCTCTCCTTGCACAAAGTCGGTTGACGGGGAGTCCACTTGATCGGAAGCTCTCCACCTGGGAGCCCTGCAAAGGACAGAAGCGCTGTGACCCTCCGCCTTCCCCAAGGAGCTTTGGTGTGGGGAGCACCGCAGAAGTCTACAGAACTTGGTGCACAACAGCATCACACCTCTGCGCCTACAGATGAGGGCGGCCGTTTTTATTCTCACCCTTTCAAGAGGCAGGGAAAGCCCTCTGGGAACACAAGGCACACAGAGCAACCAGCTGACCCTGAGCCCCACCGGGCCCCCTGGCAAGGGGCAGTGCATCCCTGTCCAGGCAAAAACACCCGAGAATCAGCGCACTAGGCCCCCGCCCCCCGAAAACGAGGTGAAAGAACAAGTGAACAGCAAGTTTACAGACCAAAGAGGATGGCCAAACTCCAGCGCTAGGGGAAAATAGCACCTAGAGCTTGAGGCTTTTTCTCATGATTCATTTCTCTCTCCATTCAAAATTTTCCATTTATTTTTTTCCCTCTTTTTTTCCCTTTCCAACCACTTTTTTTTTTATTTTAGCAACTCTTCATTTTTCAATCTTTTCTGAACTGTCATTTTTTACATTGACATTTTATACACATATTCTTCATTTTTTTTTTTTAAAGAGAGTCTTTCTTTTTTTAATGGATTTTATTTATTTATTCAACAGAGATAGAGACAGCCAGCGAGAGAGGGAACACAAGCAGGGGGAGTGGGAGAGGAAGAAGCAGGCTCATAGCAGAAGAGCCTGATGTGGGGCTCGATCCCAGATCGCCGGGATCACGCCCTGAGCCCAAAGGCAGACGCTTAACCGCTGTGCCACCCAGGCGCTCCTATATTCCTCATTTTTGGATTCCTTTCGCTATATATATATATATATGAGTATGGCTTTCTTTATAATTTTGGGATTGAGTGACTTCCAACACACAGACCAAAAGACACTTGGGACCAAGTGGATCACCCTGTTTTGTCCACCCTGTGAGATCCCAATCTCTCTCTCCCCCATTCATTCTTCTCTGGGAAAAGTGGCTAGAGGGAGGGATTCACAGCAAAAGAAAGAGCCAGAGGTAACACTCTCTGCCACTGATCTAATGCATACGGTTTTAAGTAAGATGTCAGAGCTGGAACTCAGGATGACAATTACAAAGTTGCTAGCTGGGCTTGAAAAAAGGATAAATGACACGAGAGACTCTCATAGTGCAGAAATGAAATCGAATCAGGCCCACATTCAAAAGGCTCTAACTGAGATGCAGTCTACATTGGATGTGGATGCTCTAACGCCTAGGGTCAATGAGGCAGAAGACAGAGTCAGTGACACCAAAGACAAGCTGATGGAAAGGAAGGAAGCTGAGGAAAAGAGAGAAAGCCAACGAATGGACCATGGGTGGAGGAATCGAAAAATCAGTGATGCCACAAAAGGAAACAATATTGGAATTACTTCTGGCCCTGAGGGAGAAGACACAGAGGGACAGAAGATCTATCTTTGTGGATCGTAGCTGAGAACTTCCCTAATCTGGGAGGGAAACAGGCATTCAAGTCCAAGAGGTAGAGAGGACTCTTCCCCAAATCCATAAGAATAGAGGAACACCCTAACATATACTAGTGACGTTTGCAATTTCAGACAGAAAGAGAAAATCCTGAAAGCAGCTCGAGACAAGAGGGTCTTCACCGACAGGGGTAAGCACATTAGACTAGCCACATACCTATCCACAGAGACCTGGCACACCAGAAAAGGCTGGCGTGATCGAGTCAGGGTACTAAATGAGAAAAACATGCAGCCAAGAATACTTTATCCAGCAAGGAGTCATTCCGAATAGGAGCAGAGATAAAGAGCTTCCAGGACAGAAAGAAACTCAAAGGATTTGGCCGCTAAACCACCCTGCAAGAAATAGGAAGGGGGATCCTGTAAGGGAAGAGAGACTCCAAGAGTAACACAGACCAGAAAGAAACAGAGACCATCTACAGAATTAGGGACGTGACAAGTAATCCAATGGACTCATCTCCATCTGCTTTTTAGATTTTTTCTTTAGCATTGGTCTTAAGCAATTTTATTAGGATGTAGGTTGACAAGGAGGGTTTTTTTCATGATCCTTATGTTTGGGGGTTTTGTTGGCTGGATTCCTGAATTCTTGAATCTATGGGTGTAGAGGGTTCATGCAATTCAGATAATAATCAGACATTACTTCTTCAAACATTTTTTTTTTCTGTACCTCAACCAATTTCTTATCTACCAGGCCACTTGAAATTGCTACAAAGCTCACACCTACTCCAGTCTTTGTGTGCACGGCGTGGTTTGTACCCTTCCTTTTCTCTACTTTATTCTGGACAACTGCTATGATCATGCATTCAAGTTCTCTCTCTGTCTCTCTCTCTCTCTTTTTGCTATGTAGTGTCTAACGTGAAAGAAAGCCCATCTACTACATTTTTCATCTTAGACGTGCCACTGTTCAGCTCCAGAAGTTGGGTTTTCCTTGTTTTCATATTTTCTATACCTCTGTTTCACTTCATCCTTTGTGTACATTTTTATATATATAAAAACTCTTTCTAACGGTTGTTTGAATGTACATGTGCAATATTTCCATCATCTTTATTTCTGGGTAGATTTCTATTGTTTAATCTTTCTCCTCAGTACGAGGTGAACTTTTCTCCTTCTTTGCATCCTGGTAATCTTGTTGGAAGGCTGGTATTGTGAATTTTAATGTTAGATATTAACTATTGCTTATATTTCTACACATACTCTTGAGGATTGTTCTGATGGTGAGGGTCCTGGAAAACTATTTTATCCTTCCAGACTAGCTTTCCAAAGGTTTGTTAGGTGGTATCACAGTAGTCTTCAATATATTTTGCTATTGTTCTGTTGGTATTCTGAGCTCTCTTTGCAATGTCCCACGAATTACGAGGTTTTCCACTCTGCCTGCTGCTGGTAGCACAGACTTTTCCTGATTGTGTATGAAGGCTAGTGACATTTTCCTCTCTGCTTCCCCTGGGCTATAATTTTCCCCACAGCACATACGTTCCTCACACAGGTGCCCAATTGAGGAATTCTATGAAAACTCAAAAGTGATCCTAGATGGCTTTCTGAGGTCCTCTTTCTCTGTGCCGCTCTCCTCAGTATTCTGTACTGTAAACCACAGCCATATTGACTTCTCCCAACTTCCATCTTGCTGTCTCCAACTCATGGAAATGGCTTAGCTTCGCCTGTATTCTTCATCCCTGACCCGTAGACTGGAAACTAAATCTCTTTAGGCAGTAAGTTAGGGAAATGCAGCGTCCCCCTTGTTTGTCTTCCCTCTTGCACTAGTCACTTCCCTGCATTGCCTGGAAATATATCAAAAGTGTTCTTTTGCCAGGGCGCCTGGGTCCCTCAGTTGTTTAAGCCTCCGACTCGTGATCTGGAGTCAGGTCATGAACTCAGGGTCTTGCGATCAAGACCAGCATTGGGCATCACACTTGGCACAGAGGAGGCTTGAGATTCTCTCTCCCCTCTCCTTCTGCCCTCCCCCCACACTCTTTCTCTCAAACCAACACAGAAAATCTTTCAAATAAAGTAAAATAAGTTACTTAAGAGACTGGTTATGTAAGAAGGACATTCATACCCTTCTCTTTTTCTGTGAAAGCAGGAAATAAGCCTACCATGTGAAAGACATCCTTCCTGTTTCAGGAGGCAAAAAAAAAAAAAATATCCTTATCACAAGAGATAGGAAATTAAGAACCAAGAAAGCTGTGTAAACAACCTTGTTCCTTTTTACTAATTTACTACACCAGCCCATACTCTGTTCGAATTCCTTACGAATTGAAGCTCCTAATGTTAAGTTTCCTATATCCTGCCAATTCCTCTGTGATTTACTGTCTTTTTGTCTAAAAAGTATAAAAACTGCCTGCTTTGGTTATTTGTTTTGGTCTCAATTTGTCATGCCCCTGTAATAAAACTTTGATTTTTTTTTCTTAATCTGTCTCATGTAAATTTAATTCTTGGTCCAGCCAGAAGACCATGGGGTAGAGGGAGAATTTTTCCTTCCCTTCTACGCATAATCTCTTCTAAGTTTCTGACAATTTCCATAATGTGTTAGTTTCTGATTGCTGCTATAACAAATTACCTCAAATTCAGTGGCTTAAAGCAACACAAACGTATTATCTTACCGTTCTGCAGATCAGAAGTCTAAATCGGTTTCATGAGGCTAAAACCAAAATGTCAATAGGGCTACAGTCCTTCTGAAGACTCTAGGAGAATATCTGTTTGTTTGAATTTCCCAGCTTCTAGAATGAATGTAGCCTACATTCCTTAGCTTCTCCCCCGCCTCCAACCGGCAATCTCGTCATTCCTACCTCTGCTTCTGTGGTCACATCTCCTTCTTGAACTCTGCTTCTCCTGCCTCCCTCTTTCACTCAGGAAGACCCTAGTGATTATTTTGGACCCACCCAGATATTCCAGGAGAATCTCCCCACCTCAAGGTCCATAACCTAATCACATTTGCAAAGTCCCTTTTCACAGATTCCCCAGATTCCAAAAGCAACATCTTTGGGGGAATTATTCTGCCCACCACACATGACATTAACAAATTCTTTCTTATCAATCAGAATGAAACCCACAGTAACAGTATTCTTCACTGTCTCCAATGCATTCTTCACAATAACATTGTCCAGTGAGTCAAAACTGATCAAATGTTTTCTCAGTCAGGATGGTTTCAATTATAAGGAACAGAAATCTCAACTCAAATTCCTAAAATACAAGTCACCTTAATTCACTGTATTGTAAATTCCATGTAGGATCTTTTTATCTCATGTTACAGTAAGTGTGATATTGCACACACCCTAGATTATAAACCCCTTATTGTCTGCTTTTAGCAGAGAGTCAGTGACCTTTCAGAAGGGAGGAGTATGGCACTTTGATCTTTTGGAGTGGACAGAATGGAATGGGAAGAAGGAAAGAGTCAGTCAGGAGGATCAAAAATATGAAAATGTGGGGCACCTTGGTGGTTCAGTCAATTAAGCATCGGATTTTGTTCAGGCCATGATCTCAGGGTACTGGGATCTGGCCCCCTGATGAGACCAGAGTGGGGGCTCCCTGCTCTGTGAGGAGTCTCCTTGTCCCTCTCCATCTCCCTCCCCCCGCCATGCTCTCTCCAAAAAATAAATAAATAATCTTTAAAAAAACCAAGGTAACCAAGGTAACCAAGGTAACCAAGAAGTTACCTATCCCGAAACCAATGAAACCTTTCTATGCGATTCAACAAGCAACTCTTTTTAGTGTGGCTTCTCTCAGAAATACAGCATCCAAGTGAAGTAATGGAGTAAATATCAGAATCAGCAGCAGAAGACCTGGTTCAGCTGCTTCCCTGATATATAAACTCTGAAAATCACTTAATGCCAAGTCTACTTTTTCTATAATGCTCCCCACAATATCACAGGGATATTGTGAAGATCAAATAAATTAATGAGTGTGAAAGAGCTTTACAAGCTCTCAAGTGCTATGCCAGTGTCCATAATTCTTCTCATTTATTCTGCAGAGGAAATGGGAACACACAATTTTTGGAGCATGAGGGACTTCCTGGGAGAAAAAGCCTGAGTGGGACATTCAGTATACAGTCAGAGAGGGACGTAGTGGGCCAGGGGAGAGGGCTACCCAGAAGAAGTGGGAAATACAGACACTGTAGGTTAGGCCAAAAATTAATTTCTCAACCTTGCATAGTATCAGTGACAGTGGTGATAGTAATTGCCCTATAATCAACTGAACATCATTTTCTATATTATCCTTGGTGTACTATGCCTAGGATAAAGGATCTCAATTACAAAACTACTTGAGAATGAGTACGGGCAGTATACCCCTCTTCCTTATGCATACCCTAGTTGCCAACGTCACAATATAATACAAGCCCCACATGGATCAAGTAGCAGTATCTCTGTGTTCTAGAAGCTCTGAGTTTTTCAATCCCTTCAAGTCTGGCCTCTGATCAATGGTAACAAACGCAACAAGACAACTGGGGAAAAGGAGGCCAATAGTGATGCCAAAAGAGTTGGCTGTTACGGGGTGGTGGCTTTCTTGTTTGTTTGAATTGCATATTGCTTAACTGCATTAACTTAAGCAACATATTCACTAAGTGCCACAGGCTTTGCAAAGATTTCAAGAGTCCTAAGAAACAAAAGACCATTGTTATTGATGTTTTATGGATGAGAAGCTGAGGCCCAGAGAGGTTAAGGAACTTGCCCAAACTTACACATCTAGGACTTGCACTCACACAACCTGACCCTCAAGGCCAAACCCTTGCCCTCTCTGGCAGAGAGCTGATTAAAATCTTAACTCCATGGCCCGTGCCTCATCTCTGTGTTTGTATGTGGATTACATGAGAAACCATGAAAGCCCCTCACCTAATACTTAGCACAGACTAGTAGTTCATTTAATCATGTCTAAACACATCCTAAAGGTTTAGATGTGGAAGCCCTGCTTTCCCTTTAAATTCCCCTACTGACAATTTCAAAGTCTGTAACGTTAGTCCCCACAGAATTAACTTTTTCTAACTATGACTAGGGTAAGGTGATGACATTGCTTAAAAGGTCCCAAGGAGATAAAACCTATGTAATTCAGGTAAACACTCTCTCTCTCTCTCTCTCTCTCTCTCTCACACACACACACACACACACACACACACACACACACACAAACCAAAAAACCACCCAACCCTGCAGCTGCCAGCCCCAGCTGCTCTCTTTCTGTACACATTTCCCTTCAGTACTCGGTAGAATAATCTGTCTGAAGCTAGCTATATAAAACTTACACCCAGAGAGTGTGCTGCCAAGGAAACAATGCCTCCATCACACTGGTTGTGAATAATTAGGACAAGTTTGTGTTAGAAATCTCCTGGTAAGCTAGCATGGCCTGGAAAAGTGGTTGATAGTGACTTTGAATCATTCCACTGCCAATATCATCTGAAAAAGTGCAAAAAGTTTATCATTCTTACGACACATTTCCAGCTGACTGGAAACCAATTTTCGAAAATCTTAAGGCAGAGTTACATGCACAACATACTAATAACGATGATAATAATATAGGCGCTAAGGTGTAAAATTTTGCAAAAACCCTGGAGCTCTCCTGGTAAAATATCACCATATGTATTTACCGTGACTGATCACCAAAAACTGAACAAGACCCAGGAGAACTTTGAGGGCTCTGGCCATGCTTATGGAAAAATCAAGGTAAACAAGGTTATCTGATGTGCCCAACTTTAAATTTGTCTGATTAGTTCTTTCCACTAGAAAATAATTCACTATCAAAACTTGACATTGAAACTACCAGACCGTGACAATTCAGTTCTCTTTGGAGGGGACGGGAGCACCGGAAACAACCCAGGGTGATTTTACAGACACTCTGTCTTACTCTGGTTTTGTTCTTAATTATTTTCCTACATTTTTCTGAAGCATATGCCACAGACATTCGATTTTCTTTTTGTGCACCATATTCTCAACATAAACTGACACCAAATTTCTACTGCAGTGGGGCACATCTCCATTTCTCAAAGCTTTTTTTCCTGCAGCTCCAAAGAAATAGAAAAAAAAAAGTGATGATGATGGAACACAAGTCTTCATTACAGACCTAGTTCTCCATCCACTCTGTGCGGTGAAATTCTCCAGATTAATTTAAAATAAACCCCTGGCTTCATTCTTGCTCAGTTCTTTAGTTTTCTAGTTTGCAATCATCCTTTCGGTTGATTAGTAAATTAAAAAGGGAACAGATGTAAATCATACAACTTTTAAAATAGCTTTCTGGGGACACCTGAATGGCTAAGCTGGTTGAGCATCTAACTCTCAGTTTCAGCTCAAGTATGAAAACACGGCTGTGGGATCAAGCCCCCTAGCGGGCTCTGTGCTAGGTGTGGAGTTGGCTTGAGATTCTTTCTCTCCTTTTCCTTCTGCCCCCCCCCCCACTCACACACACATACACACACACATACTCTCTCTTTCTCTAAAAATAAGTAAATCTAGAAAACAATGAAATAAAGTAGCTTTCTAGAGCAGAAGCTTTAAGTGAATACTAAGAAATATTTCACTTTTTTTAAGATTTTATTTCTTTATTTGAGAGAGTGAGAGAGAGCATGAGAGGGGACAGGGGAGATGGTCAGAGGGAGAAGCAGACTCCCCACTGATCTGGGAGCCAGATGCTGGACTAAATCCCGGGACTCCAGGATCATGACCTGAGCCGAAGGCAGACGCTTAACTAACGGAGCCACCCAGGCACCCCCACTAAGAAAAACTGCTTAATAGTAAAGTTAATCCGTCACTACATTAAGATGTTACAATAAATATTAATCTAAGCTCTAAACACTCTGAGTTTAATTCAAATGTTAACTAAAAGTCTTCTCGTGCCCCAGAAATACCTTCTTTTCCCATGACTCTACTTTGCTAGTTTCCTAATTTGACACTACCTTAATCTTCCCTCTATTGATATAGACTATCAAAAGGGCCACTGTCTGCAGAAGACCAGCACGATGAGAAATAGGAAATACTGGAGATGGAAAAGATAAGTAGAGGCAGAAGATAAAGAGTTCTCTAGTCCTTTTTCATAACCAATGTTGAGCTGATTCTTTTGTCTGGCAGAGAGCCTGCCCTTGAGGAATGAGGGAACACTCCAGTAGTGATCAGTGATGGGAAGAAGATAGCACAGGATGAGCGGATCCCGGGAACCAAGAGAGCAGCATGCATGGGTGGGCACCCCTGGAAGACTGTGCATCCAGGCTGTGACATGAAGACAAGCGAGAGAAGAGAGACTCCCCACAGATGCCCAACCAGGCTGGTGGGGTGCACCTAGCAGAGGAAGAGGCAGCTCACCAAGACCCATTCCACTTAGCGCCCTAATTATGCCAACCATCACATAAACGATTCAGGTCAGAGTGGTGGCATAGAGAGCCTGGTCTGGGACTCAGGAGGCCTGTGCTCCAGACACAGCTGTTACTGCAATTCTCTGTGAACTTAAGCCCATTGCTTTACCTCTCTCTGCCTCATTTTCCCTATCTATAAAATGAAAAAAAAAAAGAAACAAAGAGAGGAGAGGAGGGGAGGGGAGGGGAGGGGAGGAAAGAAAGAAATGAGGAAAACTCTCAGCTCTTTCTAAGACACCCCAACCACCCTGCCCATTGTTCAGCCGACTGGGGAAAAGCGTCTACCGGCCACAGACCAGGTCACTGCCATGACAGTCCCAGGGCATCACGGCAGAGCGCGCAGGGGTGGAAGTCCTTCGGACGAGTGAAAAACGCAGTCAACAGGCAATAGAGAAAACCATGCTCAAGGCCAGGCTGTGTACAACTTTGAACATGTTACTGGCTTGGGGTAGAAAACTCCTGGTTTCTTCTCTGCTAAAGATTTATGAGTAAATATAAGCCCTCCGCTCTCCAAGGCTGCCTTATATCTCTTGGTGAATCATGGTTCTCTGCACTATTTTCCCAAAAATGTCTCTGTGGTGCCTACTGTGTATGCAGCATGATTGAAGACGCTGAATGGGGTTTTTAAAATAAGATACTGGACCATAAGCTCCAGATGGAGGGAAAAGCAAACACAGAAGAAATTAAGTGACCAGATGATTGATACAGATGCTAAGTGTTATTTTTTTTCCTAATTCTTTGCAGAGTGTCCAACAAAGAGAATGGAAGAGGCGGACCTACTCAATCAAACCACTTCCGTGACATACATTCGGCTTAGAGGCTTATCTGTCAATCAGAAGGTGCAGATGACTGTGTTTGCCCTGTTCCTCACTTCCTATGTCCTGACACTGATTGGGAACATCCTCATTGTCATAACTATTATCTATGACCGCCGGCTCCATATCCCTATGTATTTCTTCTTCAGTAACCTATCTTTTATTGATGTCTGCCACTCCACGGTCACTGTCCCCAAGATGCTCAGAGATACATGGTCAGAAGAGAAGCTCATCTCCTTTGAGGCCTGCGTCACCCAGATGTTCTTCCTGCACCCCTTTGCCTGCACCGAGATCTTTCTCCTCACTGTCATGGCCTACGATCGGTACGTGGCCATTTGCAAACCCCTGCAGTACATGACAGTGATAAACTGGAAAGTATGTGTGCTGCTGGCTGTGGCCCTCTGGACGGGGGGTACCATCAACTCCATATCGCTGACCTCCCTCACTATCAAGCTGCCCTATGTGGTCCTGATGAGATTGACAGCTTCTTCTGGGATGTGCCTCAGGTGATCAAACTGGCCTGCACGGACACCCACATCATTGAAATCCTCATCATCTCCAACAGCGGGCTGATCTTGATGGTCTGTTTCGTGGTCCTCTTGGTGTCCTATGCAGTCATCATGGTGAGTCTGAGGCAACAGATCTCTGAAGGCAGGCAGAAGGCCTTATCCACCTGTGAGCACACCTCACCATCGTCACACTCTTCCTGGGATACTGCATCTTCATCTATTCTTGTCCATCCACCAGCCTCCTGGAGGACAACGTGGTGTCTGTGTTCTTCACCGCAGTGACCCCTCTGCGGAACCCCGTCATCTCCTCTCTCAGGAATGAAGACATGAAGAATGCCTTGAACAAGTTCATGGGGAGGTTGGAGGGGAGAGGGAAAAATGACAATGTCTAGGCTCTTAAGAGGCCTGGTGCTCCACATCCAAGAAAAGCCTTGCAAAGAATAAGTCACCTAGGACCTGACCCGAAGGCAGACGCTTAACGACTGAGCCACCCAAGGCGCCCCAGAAAGTTTTGATCAAGATTTAAACTGTCCAAATAGGGGGGAGGAATTAAGATGGGGGAGGAGTAGGGGACCCCTTTTTCAGCTGTACCCCTGAGTCTAGTTGGATAGGTACCAGACCATTCTGAACATCCACGGAATCAGCCTAAGATGCAGGAAGATACATCTGGATCTCTACAAACGAACATCTCCAGCACTGAGTACTGAGGTGTGAAGCGGGGAGCCATGAAACTGTGCACAGATATCGTAAGATAAACAGAAGGGGGAGGGAGCCGCTGCGTTTGGGCGCCAGGAAGCGGTAGCCACTGGCAAGGGGGAGTGGGCGGACTCCCGGACCGGACCGGCACCCGCGAGAGAGCTGACTGACACCGTGAGCCAGGGAACACGCATGACCAGACTTCTCACGGAACTCCGGTGTGCTCACTGGAACCAGAATGAGACCGGGAGCTCCAGGAGCACTCGGGGGCTGCTGGTGGCTGGCGGTGCTAGAAACGCAAAGGACAGAGATGCGCCGGCCCTGGAAATAAGGGCTGGGACGCCGGGTGTGGGGCACACATCCCGGTATGCTGCAGGGTTGAGCAGCACCAACAGTAACAGAGTTAAAGTGGCCAGAACATCAGTGGAGAACGGTCCACGATTCCTCTGTTCTGAGATAGAGGCTGAGATTCAGCCACTGCTGCTCTGACTCTCAGAAGAGGCACAGCAAACCGCCAGGGAAAGCTGCCAGAGAACAGAAGCCTGGAAATACCAGCTCAAGGGTGCCCATCCCCATCCCCCCCTTGCAGGGGACACAGAGACTCTACCCAAACAGGGTTGCCTGAGTATCAGCGCAGCAGGCCCCTCCCCGAGAAGGCAGGCTGAAAAATCAAGAAGCCCACATCCCTAAGATCCCTATAAAACAAGTGCATACTGCCTGGGTCCCGGTCAATAATTTGTGCTCTGGACAACCCCGTAACCTCTCCTCATCAGAATGAGGAGAAGGAGAAATCCCCCCCAGCAAAGAAAAGACAATGGGTCTGTGGCCTCTGCCACAGAACTAATGGATATGGATGTAACCAAATTATCACAAATGGAATTCAGAGTTACAATAGTCAAGATGATGTGTAGACTTGACAAAAGTATTAATTAAAATTTTAATGAGAATATAGAATCTCTAATGGTGGAAATGAGAGCGAATCTGGCAGAAATTAAAAATTCTATGAGCCAAATGCAGTCAAAACTAGAGGCTCTGACGGCCAGGGTGAATGAGGCAGAAGAACATATCAGCAAATTGGAGGATGGGTCAGTAGAAGAGGAAGCTAAAATAGAATCTGGGCTCAAAAAAATCCATTCTCAAGAATGTAGGTTACGGGAGATTACTGACTCAAAGAAATGTTCCAATGTCAGAATCATCAGCATCCCCAAGGGGGTGGAGAAAAACAGAGGTCTAGAAGAGATATTTGAACAAATTGTAGCTGAAAACTTCCCTAATCTAGCAAGGGAAACAAGCATTGGTGTCCAAGAGGCAGAGAGGACCCCTCCCAAGCTCAACCATGAGAAACCTACACCACGTCACATCATAGTGCATTTCGCAAATATTAGATCCAAGGATACAGTATTGAAAGGGGCCAGGGCAAAGAAATTTCTCATGTACCAAGGCAAAGTATCAGAATTACGTGAGACCTGTCTACACAGACCTGGAATGAGAGAAAGGGTTGGGGGGGGGAGCATTTTTAAAGCTCTTTCAGAGAAAAACATGCAGCCAAGGATCCTTTATCCAGCAAAGCTGTCATTCAGAATTGATGGAGAAATAAAGACCTTACAGAATCGCCAGTCATTGACCAATTTTGTAACCAGGAAACCAGCCCTACAGGAGATATTAAGGTGGGTTCTATAAAAATTAAAAGCCCCCAAGAGTGATACAGAACAGAAAGTCACAATCTATAGAAACAGAGACTTTACAGGCAACATGGCATCATTAAAATCATATCTCTCAATAATCGGTCTCATTGTAAATGGCCTAAATGCCCCCATAAGACGCCACAGGGTTGCAGATTGGATAAGAAGACATGACTCATCCATTTGCTGTCTACAAGAGACTCATTTTGAACCTAAAGATACATCCAGACTGAAAGGAAAGGGATGGAATACCATCTTTCCCGCCAATGGACCTCAAAAGAAAGCTGGGGTAGCAATTCTCATATCAGACAGTTTGGATTTTAAACTAAAGACTATAGTTAGAGACACAGAAGGGCACTATATTATTCTTAAAGGATGGATCCAACAAGTGGATATGACAATTGGAAATATATATGCCCCCAACAGGGGAGCAACAAGATACACAAGCCATCTCTTAACCAGAAAAAAGAGACATATAGATAAAAATATGTTAATAGTAGGGGACCTCAACACTACACTACCAGCAATAGACAAATCACCAAAGCAAGAAATCAAGAAACAAGTGCTTTGAATACCATACTCGACGAGTTGGACCTCATAGATATATATATATAGAACACTACACACCAGAACCAAAGAATACTCATTCTTTTCTAATTCTCATGGAACATTCTCAAGAATAGTCCATGTTCTGGGTCACAAAACAGGTCTCAACTGATACCAAAAGACTGAAATAATTCCATGCATATTCTGAGACCACAACGCTTTGAAATTGGAACTCAACCACAAGGAAAAATGTGGAAGAAACTCAAACACTTGGAGACTAAGAACCATCGTGCTCAGGAATGATTCGATAAACCAGGAAATCAAAAATCAATTTGAACGATTCATGGAAACCAACGAGAATGAAAACACAACGGTCCAAAAACTATGGGATACTGCAAAGGCAGTCCTAAGGGGAAAATACATAGCTATCCAAGCCTCACTCAAAAGAATAGAAAAGTCTAAAGTTTTTATATTCTCACCTCAAGAAGCTAGAACAGCAACAGAGGGACAGGCCTAATCCACACACGAGGAAGCAGTTGACCAAGATTAGAGCAGAAATCAATGAATTAGAAACCAGGAGTACAGTAGAGCAGATCAATAGAACTAGAAGCTGGTTCTTTGAGAGAATTAATAAAATTGACAGACCACTGGCAAGACTTATCCAAAAGAATAGAGAAAGGACCCAAATTAATAAAATTATGAATGAAAAAGGAGAGGTCACAATCAACACCAATGAAATCGGAAGGATTATTAGAAACTTTTATCAACAGCTTTATGCCAATAAATTAAGCAATCTGGACAAGATGGAGGACTTCCTGGAAACCTATAAACTACCAAGATTGAAACAGGAAGAAATTGATTTTTTTTTAAACAGCCCAATTAATTATGAAGAGATTGAGTCAGTGATAAACAACCTTCCAAAAAACAAAACTCCAGGCCCGGACGGTTTTCCTGAGGAATTGTACCAAACATTCAAAGAAGAAATAATACCTATTCTCCCAAAGCTATTTCAAAAAATATAAACAGAAGGAAAGCTACCAAACTCATCCTATGAGGCCAATATTACCTTGATCCCCAAACCAGGCAAAGACCTCATCAAAAAGGAGAATTACAGACCGATTTCCCTAATGAATATGGACGCCAAAATCCTCAACAAGATCCTGACTAATAGAATCCTACAGTACATTAAAAGGATTATCCATCATGACCAAGTGGGATTCATCCCTGGGATGCAAGGGTGGTTCAACATTCGCAAATCAATCAGTGTCATAGATTTTATCCAGAAACAAAAATTCAAAAATCATATGATTCTCTCAATAGATGCAGAAAAAGCATTTGATGGGGCGCCTGGGTGGCACAGCGGTTAAGCGTCTGCCTTCGGCTCAGGGCGTGATCCCGGCGTTCCGGGATCGTGCCCCACATCAGGCTCCTCTGCTATGAGCCTGCTTCTTCCTCTCCCACTCCCCCTGCTTGTGTTCCCTCTCTCACTGGCTGTCTCTGTCTCTGTCAAATAAATAAATAAAATAAAATAAAATAAAAACTTGAAAGCTTTAAAAAAAAAAAAAAGAAAAAGCATTTGAGAAAATACAGCATCCTTTCCTGATTAAAACCCTTCAGAGTGTAGGAATAGAGTGTACATTCCTCAATCTCATAAAAACCATCTATGAAAAGCCTACAGCAAATATCATTCTCGATGGGGAAAAGCTGGAAGCCTTTCCCTTAAGATCAGGAATACGACAAGGATGCCCACTCTCGCCACTATTATTCAACATAGTACTAGAAGTCCTTGCAACAGCATTCAGATAACAAAAAGGGATAAAAGGTATCAAATCGGCTAAGAAGTCAAAATGTCTCTCTTTGCATATGACATGATACTCTATATGGAATACCCAAAAGAATCCACTCCCAAACTATTAGAAGTTATAGAGCAATTCAGTAATGTGGTGGGATACAAAATCAATGCTCAGAAATCAGTTGCATTTCTATACACGAATAATGAGACTGAAGAAAGAAAATTAGGGAATCCATCCCATTTACAATAGCACCAAAAACCATACGTTACCTTGGAATTAACTTAACCAGATACGTAAAGGATCTATATTCTAGAAACTATAAATCACTCTTGAAAGACATTGAAGAAGACACAAAAAGATGGGAAAATATTCCATGCTCATGGATCGGAAGAATTAACAGAGTTAAAATGTCCATGCTACCCAGAGCAATCTACACTTTCAATGCTATCCCGAGCAAAATACCAATGACATTTTTCAAAGAACCGGAACAAATAGTCCTTAAATTTGTATGGAACCAGAAAAGGCCCCGAATCGCCAAGGAACTGTTGAAAAAGAAAAACAAAGCTGGGGGCATCACAATGCTGGATTTCGAGCTGTACTACAGAGCTGTGATCACAAAGACAACATGGTACTGGCACAAAAACAGACACATAGACCAATGGAACAGAATAGAAAACCCAGAAATGGACCCTTGGCTCTTTGGGCAACTAATCTTTAATAAAGCAGGAGAAAACATCCGGTGGAAAAAAGACAGTCTCTTCAATAAATGGTGCTGGGAAAATTGGACAGCTACATGTAAAAGAATGAAACTTGACCACTCTCTCACACCATACACAGAGATAAACTCCAAATGGATGAAAGACCTTGATGTGAGACAGGAATCCATCAAAATCCTAGAGGAGAACATAGGGCACAACCTCTACGACATCGGCCACAGCAACCTTTTTCATGACACATCTCCAAAGGCAAGAGAAACAAAAGATAAAATGAACTTGGGATAAAATGAACGTGGGATAAAAGTCCCACTTCTGCACAGCCAAGGAAACAGTCAAAAAAACTAAGAGGCATCCCACGGAATGGGAGAATATATTTGCAAATGATACTACAGATAAAAGACTGGTATCCAAGATCTACGAAGAACTTCTCAAACTCAATACACAAGAAACAAACAAATCAGAAAATGGGCAGAAGATATGAACAGACACTTTTCCAATGATGACATACAAATGGCCAACAGACACATGAAAAAATGTTCAAAATCATTAGCCATCAGGAAAATTCAAATCAAAACCACACTTAGATACCACCTTATGCCAGTTAGAATGGCAAAAATTGACAGGGCAAGAAACAACAATTGCTGGAGAGGATGTGGAGAAAGGGGATCCCTCCTACATTGTTGGTGGGAATGCAATTTGGTACAGCCACTCTGGAAAACAGTGTGGAGGTCCCTTAAAAAGTTAAAAATTGAGCTACCCTATGACCCAGCCATTGCACTACTGGGTATTTACCCCCAAAGATATAGACGTAGTGAAGAGAAGGGCCATATGCACAAACACCATATCTTTTACCTCCTCAGTTCAGTGAAATTCCTGCTTTCTGCTGAGACTTTATCCTTCCTTCCCCTCATTCTTTCCCACATGCCTCCATATCCCCATACTGTCCCCACCCAGGGAACTGCCAAACATCCATAGGAAAAAGCACCCAAGGTGAATGTAGAACTCATTTCCTTGTCCTTCCCTTCTTGGAATTGTAACCCCTGAAGTCTTGCCTGTGTTGACTGTTCTCCAGTGCCTTCAAATGATTGTGTTAGGTATTCTGTCCAGATGTTACGGTTACTTTGTGTGGAAAGGTTAGTTTACTACAAGCTACTTAGCCATGACAAAACCAGAATTTTTTTTCTGTTGCTTCTCAGTTCCTTCACTTTCTAAAGATGATCTTGTAGCAAAACCATGCGAAAGTGCAGGGACAAATTAGAAACAAGTGATTATAGGGACTGGCATACACACAAGTTTGGGATGCAGACCTGCTTTTCTTTTTATTGCAAGCAGCTCCAGATTCCCAAGGAGAAGTGGGAGTGGGGGAGTCCTGCTTACAGTAAAATAAGAGGTAACACCAGAACCACAGAGAACAGATTCAGGATTTTTTTTTTTTCCTGTATAGGAGGTGCACAGCAATTGTAAATCAGTAAATATATTACCCAGGAGTTATATTAGTCACTTGACTAGTTCTCCTTGAACTCCCTCCCAGGTCCTAAATGAAAGGTCATCTTAATATTGAAATGTCTTTACCAATTCAACAACCCTGATCTGTAGATGAAGAGAATGAAAATTAGGAATCAGGAGTGGCATGTTGAGGACAATAACTTTGGTGGTAAAAAATAAACATTTCTTATCCACCACCCTTTTCACTAGCCCAAGTTGCTTTTTTGTTACCAGCTAATCCTATATTTCTATCTTAAGGACTTTTCAATTATTTTCCCCTCAGTAATTAAGGAAGTCTCAATCATTTGCCAGTTAAACAATGTTCGTTTCCTTACTATACATAAAATTCTATGAACAGTAAGAGAACAGAACAATACCCCAATAGGAAAATAAGCAAAAGGATAGAGACAACATGCAGAAAAGATTCTTTTTAAAAATTTATTTAAAGATTTTATTTATTTGACAGAGAGAGACAGACCTCAAGCAGGGGGAGCAGGAGGCAGAGGGAGGGGGAGAAGCAGACTCCCCACAGAGCAGGGAGCCCAATGTGGGGATCCATCCCAGGACCTTGGGATCAGGACCTGAGCCGAAAGCAGATGCTTAACCAACTAAACCACCCAGATGCCCCATTCAGAAAAGATTCTTAAACATATGGAAGGTAAGGAGGGCATGTGTTCTGATGAGCACTGGGCATTATACACAACTAATGATCATTGAACACTACATCAAAAACCAATGATGTACTATATGTTGTCTAGTTGAACATAATTTTAAAAAAGCATATGGAAAGAGAACTAATTCATTCATAAAAAGATAAAGGTAGAATAAACCTATAACTGTATCTCATTTTTAACCCATTGGAGTGACAAAGATCAAGCAATCTGATAACCACTGTGTGACTGAGGATGGTGAAATGGCTTCCCTCACGCTTGCTTGTGGGAGAATAAATTTTACAAGCTCTATACAGGACAATTAGGCAACTTTAATCAAAATTTAGAAGACATACCCCCAGTAACCCAGCAATCCAACTTTAAGGTACTCAGTCTACAGATATTCTCACACGTGTGGGAAATGATGAAAGTATGAGAATAGTCATTGCAGTATTGCTATCATAACAAAATGTTGAGGAAAATGTCAGTTCCTATTAACAAAAGACTAATTAAATAAGCTATGGTTCTGTCATAGAATGGAATACTGTCTTTGATCTTATAAAATGTGAGGTAGCTCTATATGTAATGTTCTATAATATCTCCAAGACTATGTTTTGGGACTTATTATTATTGAAGTATTGTTGACATCCAAGACATACTGTTAAATGAAGAAAGCAAGGTGAGTAGCCAAGTATAACTAATTTTCATGTAAATGTATAGACTCTGGGAAGGAGATCCAGAAACTGATAACAGAGGTTGGTTCAGGTGAGGAGAATTTGGTGTCTGGGGAACAAGAGAGTAAAGGAGGTGTTTGTTTCATATCCCTTTTGAACTCTTTAAATTCTTTGGTATATGTTTGCATTATTTACTTTAAAAAATGTTTTTAAATAATAATACAGTTGTTTTTAAGCAGATTTTCTAATAATTATATCTAGAAAACCATTCCTCTTACCCCCACCAACAATTCTAGGAGTCCTGAGGAACCTATTCATTAATTAAAAAGTTGAAGTAGGGTCCAAAAAACATCTTAACATATTTTCACTCAGACTTTTTGGCACTTCAGAGAAAATATGATAAAGGTCTTTTCCCTCTTAGAGCTTCTACAAATATCTTGTGACAAACTGTAACTACTCTATCACATTTATATTTAGACATTCTCCCTCTCGTTGTTCAACTATATACTCTCGTTTTTGTTGTTGAGAACCTACAATACCAGACATTGAACCAGGAAATAAATTTGAAATGTAAGTACATGAGACATTTTCTTCCCTCATAGGGCTCGCAGTCTCATAGTAGAGATGTATGATAAAATTGCAAGTGTTTTCTTTTTATTAAATGGTACAAGTGCAATAATAGGGGAAAGACTAAATACTATGAAAGATCATGAGAAGTAGCATGTGCGCAAGCATGGATTTGTGTCACATGAAAGAAGATTTAAGCATAGCTAATCGTAGGGCATTTTCTTTTTGCGAGTACACCTCAGGTTACCAAACAAAAGTGCTTCTAATAAAAGACATCCATATTGGTAAGGAAGAGATAAATTGTCACTACTTGCAGATGACATAATATTCATTGAAAACCCTAAAGACTCCACCAAAAAATTATTAGAATAAATGAACTCAGAGACAAACCATAAAGGTTCTTAATCATAGGAAACAAACTGGGGGTTTCTGGAGGGGAGGGGAGGTAAAGATATGGGGTCACTGGGTGATGGACATTAAGGAAGACACGTGATGTAATGACTACTGAGTGTTATATAACACTGATGAGTTACTGACCTCTACCTTGGAAACTAATAATACTTTAGGTGTTAATCACATTTAAATAAAAAATTAATTTAAAAAAAGAATTGTAATAATTATATAGTATTTGGATGGAAATAAGGGGTTGTTATGTTTGGAGAAGGTGATGTTTAAATTTGTGATTTTGGATTGATCTTTTTTTCCAAAATTAAGATATAGATACCATGAATTATGATACATGAAAAAAAGAACAAATGAATTCAATAAATTTTCAGGACACAAAATTAATACTGAGAAATCAATTGTGTTTCTATATACTATTAATGAAGTAATAGGGAAATTAAGAAAACAATCCCAATTACAGTTACACCAAAAAGAATAAACTACCTAGAAATAAACAGCACTAAGAATGTGAAAGATCTGTACTCTGAAAATTATAAAACATTCATGAAAAAATTGAAGATGATACAAACAAATGGAAAGATATTCCATGCTCACGTTTGGAAGAATTAATATTGTTAAAATGTCCATACTACTCAAAGCAAACTATAGATTCAATCTCTATCAAAATACCAACAGCATTTTTCACAGAACTAGAACAAATAATCCTAAAGTTTGTACGGAACCACAAAAGACTCCAAATATCCAAAGCAATCCTAAGAAAGAAGAACAAAGCTTGAGGTATCACAATTCCAAATTCCAAGATATACCACAAAGCTGTAGTAATCAAAACGGTACAGTACTGGCAGAGGGCTGCCTGGGTGGCTCAGTGGGTTAAGCATTCAACTCTTGATTTCAGCTCAGGTCATGATCTCAAGGTCATGAGATCAAGCTCTGCATTGGGCTCCATGCTAGGCATGGAATCTGCTCAAGATTCACTCTCTCTCCCTTTTCCCCTCCCTCTCTCTATCTGAAAACAAAAACAAAACCAAAAACAACCAGTACAATCCTGGCACAAAAAATAGAACACAGATCAATAGAACAGAGAACCCAAAAATAAACCCATGTCTATATGTCAATTAATCTATGACAAAGACAAAGAAGACAAAAATAAACAGTGGGGACAAGAGTCTCTCTTCGATAAATGGTGCTGATAAACCTGGACAGCTACATGCAAAAGAATGATACTGGACCACTTTCTAACATCATACACAAAAAATAAACTCAAAATGGATTAAAGACCTAAATGTGAGACCTGGAGCCATAAAAATCCTAAAGGAAAACATAGGCAGTAATTTCTTTGACATCAGCTGTTAGCAACAATTTTCTAGATATGTCTGCTAAGGTGAGGGAAACAAAAGCAAAAATAAACTATCGGGACTACATCAAAATAAAAAGCTTTTGCACGTGAAGGAAACCATCAATAAGACAAAAACGCAACTTACTGAAAGGAAGAAGATATTTGTAAATGACATATCACATAAGGGGTTAGTATCCAAAATATATAGAGACCTTACACAACTCAATACCAGAAAATAATAATAATCTGATTAAAAATGGACAGAGGACCTAGATAGACATTTTTCCAAAGACATACAGATGTCCAACAGACACATGAAAAGATGCTCGACACTACTAATCATCAGGGAAATACAAATTAAAACCATAATGAGATATCGCCTTAGACCTGTCAGAATGACTACAATAAAAAAGATAGGAAATAACAAGGATTGGCAAGGACGTGGAGAAAAAGTAACCCTTGTGTGCTGTTGGTGGCAATGTAAATTGATATGACCATTGTGGAAAACAGTACAAGAGTTCCTCAGAAAATTAATAATAGAAATGCCATAGAATCCAATAATTCTAGTACTGGGTATTTATGGAAAAAAATACTATTTCAAAGGATACATGCACCCCCAATGTTAATTGCAACATTATTTATAATAGCCAAGATATGGAAGTGTCCCTCAATAAATTAATGGAGCCAAAAGACATGGTATATACATACAATGGAATATTACTGAGCCATAAAAAAGGATGAGATCTTGCCATTTGCGACAATGGATGGACCTAACGGGTATTATGCTATTTGAAATAAGTCAGACAGAGAAAAGCAAGTACCATATAATTTCACTTATGTGTGGAATCCAAAAAACAAAACAAACGAGTAAACAAGAAGCAAAATCAGACCTACAAATACAGAAAACAAACTTATGATTGCCAGAGAGATAGGAGTGGTGGGATGGGCAAAATGAGTGAAGGGGAGTGGGAGATACAGGCTTCCAGTTATAGAATGAATAAGTCATGGGAGTAAAAGGCACAGAATAGGGAATATAGTCAATGGAATTGTAATAGTGTTGTATCATGACACATGATAGCTATACTTATGGTGACCACAGAATATCACGTTATCTTCACAAGCACTGAGTACTGTATAGAATCAGTGAATCAGTATATTATACACCTGACATCAATATAACAATGTATGTTGACAATACTGAATTAAAATTTGAAAAATAAAGTTGTTGAATCACTACATTGTAACTGCCACTAATGTAACATTAGGAGTCAACTACTCTCAAAATTAAAAATTAATTAATTAATTTTAAATTTTTTTAGAAAAAGAATGTAAGTGCTTCTAGGAATTCCTCTATAAGCCACTATATAACCACTCCTCAAGAGTAATGAGCTCCCCAAATTAAAATGACTATAAAATACAATGCAAATTAAAGTCCAAATTAAAATATTATTTCAAAATTTTTAGTAGGGGTTTCCCTGGGTGGCTCAGTCAGGTAAGCCACTAACTCTTGATTTCAGCTCAGGTCATGATCTCAGGGTCATGGTATTGAGCCCCACATCAGGCTCCACACTGGGCAGTGGGGCCTCCTTGGGATTCTCTCTCCCTCTCCCTTGGCCCCTCCCCCATCTATAAAAAGGTTAAAAAAAAAAAAAAAGAACGTACAGGCAACCTTTAAAAAAGTAATAATAATTTTTATTAGGGGTACCTAAGTGGGATTTTCTTGGGATTTTCTCTCTCCCTCTCCTTCTGCCTCCTAGCACGCACATGTGTGTGTGCACTCTCATTCTCTCTCAAATAATAATAATTAAAATTTTTAGTAAACACAATTTTTCATAATAGAAAGCTGGTTACTTCAATCCACCGTCCTGATAAGAATAAAGAAAAACACTGAATTTTTAAGTAATCTCTATGCCCAATGTGGGGCTTGCACTCACCACCCTGAGATCAAGAATTGCTTATTCCACTCACTGAGCCATCCAGACACCCTGAAAAATGCAGACTTAAAAAAAAAAAACTTAAAAATATCGACAATCTGGAGAGACAACATGAAACTCCTAAGTCAACTTTTTTTGGAAGTCTGAATGGTAAGCACTAAAGTCATTCATGTTCAGAGTGCACTTGCCTGTAGTTTAAATCCTTATGCATCATGGCAGTGCCTGGCTGGAGAGATGAAGATGGGAAACCAGGGATCACATCAAGTTGACGGGACCTCATAAGGGCACCCTTAGTAATCTTCGTCCTCAAATAAGTATGAACGAGAGAACTAAATCTGACACCAGAGGAAAACCGAAAATTAGCCAGCCCTCGAAGTGGCCATGGTTCAGCTGTTGCTTGGATTTATACATACCATTTTCTCCAATTGCCCCAATATTTTTCCAGGGGCTATGGGAGCCTGGAATGGGATGTTCTTGTTTAATTGGTACAGGGCATTAGTTTGGAATGATGAAAAAGTTCTGGAGATGAATGCTGGTGATGGTTGCATTATAATGTGAATGTAATTAATGCTTCAGGATGTATACTTTAAAATGGCCACTTTTATGTTATGTGTATTTTACCACAATACAAAATATTGTAAAACCATGAAAAAGAGGTAATAGAAGAAAAAGACATAAAAATACTTGCATGATACAAATACAAAAAAAAAAAAAAACACAAACAAACCACACATACACACACAAGAGAGAAGAAACAAAGTAGTAAAGAACAAATGAGACAGAATGAAAACAAATGGTCTATCAGTAATTCAGGACTAGAAGCAAAAACTTCCAGATGTCAAGTTTGTGAAGAAAACACACTCCCAGGATATAAACAATGTATGTTGTAAACATTTTTTTATATTTCAAAGTAAAAAAGATTTCTCCTGAAAACAAAAGGAAATTCTCTCCAAATCACACAGACACCTCACCATTGCCTTTAAGACATGATTCCTGCCTTCACGCTGGGGGCCAGTTTAACCCAAACTGTATGAAAACTATGGATAAAGAGAGGATGTCACACCAAACTATCCCAAGGGGAGACTGAAGACTTCACAATAATCTAAGATGAAACTTTAATTGCACCCTCGAGTCTCAACAATACGCTCTTCACCTTTATTCATCTGTATCCCCATCTTGAAATCTCCTCATGAGGATCAGATCTCACATCTTTCGGCCATTCTACAGCAAAAGTAACCAATATATAAAAGTCACCTGTTAAATTTCCTCTGCTGAGTGAGACAAATAAAAGATCTAGGTGTCTGGGGGTGATTGAGTTCTCTTAGCTCTTCATGAAAATATCAATATGTCAATTAAGGCCCACACCTCAAGGACGGATTATAGGGCTGTGCTTCTTTTCACTAGCTATTCTATTGTCCAACAGAATTACTCTATTGCTGTAACTGCTTCTTTTGAGCACTTCAGGAAGGGAAAAAAAGGGGCTGTCAGCAGTTACCTTTGTATATCCCAGGGTTCTCAGGGTCAGGCCGCTGCATTTTGAGTCCACTTAAAGGAAAGAGAGGAATCAATGAGAAGATAAAGACTCAATGTTTATTCCCATCTTTCTCTACACTATCACGAAGGGTAGACCTAACATGAAGGATAACTAACTTTTCTGTCTAGGTATCACTGCATTTTTTCTAAGACAGCTACGAATGGATGCTAGCTCCAGTAAAATCCCACTTTAATATTAATACATTTTTGCAAACGTGTGTAGATTTCATATCTCTAGATATGTCATTTTATCCAAAGTACCTCCGGTAACTTGATAATAAGTTGTGTTACATGAACTGTTGAGTCCAGGGCCCAGCGACTCAGATCTCCCTCAGCTTAACAATCCCTGAAAATGTCTTGCCTAATGATTCACAAAGGAATGCCTCATTATTCAGAAATTTGAGAAATTACATAATTTCCTATTAGAAGACTGTTCGATGTTCTGTTCAATAACTCATTTTCTACATACAACACCCCAAATTAAATATAACTTATTCCCCCTTAACTCTTATGTACATCACAGTTAACATAATGCCCTTCCTTTAACCATTTATTTTCTACATCTAGAATTATTAACACTACCATGTTTTAATGTCTTCTTCCTTTATATCGGATGAAGCTCTATGTTTTTAAGTGACAGAATATATAAGAAAGTCAGTAAAATAAATTTGAGCAAACAAAGAGAGCTACCCATAGCTCTGCTGTGTGATACATGGAAACTTAATGACTTTTTAATGTTTCTTAGGTTCATTTAATATTTTTTTCACTCAGCCATCAGAAAGAACGATTACCCAACATTTGCAGCAACATGGACTGGACTGGAGGAGATTATGCTAAGTGAAATAAGTCAAGCAGAGAAAGACAATTATCATATGATTTCTCTCCTCTAGGGAACATAAGAACTAGGAAGATCAGTAGGGGAAGAAAGGGATAAAGAAAGGGGGGTAATCAGAAGGGGGAGTGAAGCATGGGAGACTATGGACTCTGAGAAACAAACTGAGGGCTTCAGAGGGGAGGGGGTGGGGGAATGGGATAGACTGGTGATGGGTAGTAAGGAGGGCACATATTGCATGGTGCACTGGGTGTTATACGCAACTAATGAATCATTGAACCTTGCATCAGAAACCAGGGATGTACTGTATGGTGACTAACATAATGTAATAAAAAAAACATTAAAAAAATAAAAAAAATAAAGTCCTGTAAAAGGAGGCACTCTATCTGTCCAATCAGACAGCCTCTGAAAATTATAGGAACATTATAGCTAGAAAACTGACAGCTATGAAGTTTCTAAGTGAACTTCTAAACTCTAAACCACTTTCCCTTGGTTCCGTGAAAGAAAACATTTTATTTCAAAAATTCACTTGACGCTTATTCTGTTGTTGTTGCTGTTGATGACTGCTCTTCAGTTCCACCTGAAAAAGTATATTTCTCATTTTGATAAACCTAGCACATTAGGCATCGGCACCCACTGCCACCACTGCCTTCAAAGCTTCCACTTCAAGCTTCAGTCTCCTTACCAGCCTGCAAGTCTCTATTTCTTCGTTCAGCCTGAACTAATTGTGCCCACAACTCTGTCTCTCATTTTCTGCTTCCCTCCTGGAATTCAGCTACCTCATCCTCAGCTTCCTGGAAGCTAATCAGAAACAAAGTGGGAAAGAGAACTATTGTAAAAACCACGAGGGTCCTCTTGGAGATGATCACAGAGCAACTCAGGAATTGTTGCCTGGGTGCTCTTGCTACTACTGTAAAATCTATTTCACAAACAACAACAACAACACCAAATGCGCACGCACACAAAAGAAAGGAAGTCACGGGATCCAGAGAGCCCAGGATCTAACACCAGGAAAGGCTATAGTAACCCACAGGACTGTGGGCCTGAAAGCAGCTAACCCAGACTGGAGCAGTCAAGACTGAAGGAGCAGTACTCTCAAGATGAAATGATAAAGTTCCTGCTGTGCTTGAAGGTCCAGAGAAGAAATTTACACAGCTGGGGAGTGTGGAGATAAAGGAGGAGGTAGAAAAATAAGCCTTTTAAAAGAAAAAGAAGCATTTGAACAAAAGAGCAATTAATGACATCAAGAAAAACAAAACTTTATGCAAGAAATTGTAGTAAACTATTGCAGCTACAGATACTATTTACAAGGTCATAATAATATAAACGTGAACACTGATCTAACAAAATCATATTACTGAACTGGGAGGCTCCCAGGTCTGATATATATATAGGCTTTCCATGAAAAAGTCATTCCAGCCCCTCAGGAATGCTGGTCCCATTAAAACCGCGGGAAAGCAGGTGTGTCTCCGCACATACCAGTTTGCTTCTCTTAAAGGCGGTTTCCGAGGCTGGTGCAGCTGGAGCAGTGAGAAGGGACGCTATTCAAGGTGCTCGGTAACATGAGCAAGCGGCCCTACTGGTTCCACTCCAAGTATCTGAAGAGTCCGAAGGCAGTTCACCTCCAGGCGTGGCTTCGGCGGGAGGAGAGCACATCTGGCACATCGAGTGTTTGTTGCAGGCCCTACTTCATGGTAACCAGTGGGACCCTGAAGGCGAAGCTGAGATCTTGATATTTGGTCGGCCTTATTACCAGAAAGATGTAGCCAAGATGATCATGAATTTGGCTGACTATCACCGCCACCTTCGCACACAAAGCTCAGAGGAGGTCCCTGCCCAGGATGCATCGACCCAGCGGTCCCCCGTGGCTGCCCTCGAGGCAGCGACCCAGTGGTCCCCTGAGGCTGCCCGCGAGGCGGCGACCCACTGCTCCTCTGGCACAGCCTGCCAGGCGGCGACCAGGAGCTCCCCCTCACTCCCCGTCACTCCCCACGCAGCCCGGGAGGCAGCGACACAATGGTCCCCCAATGCTACCCAGGACCAGGTTACCAGGTCATTAAAGCACTTTAGGCCCGGGAGCAGGAGCCAGGCAAGGATAAAGTGGAAGACCTTGCTGCTGCTCTATTCATCTAAGTCCCGCTTTTTCAGGCAGAAGCTGGGGAAAGAATGGTGTGGGTAGTTCTCGGTCCCCGTCCCCAGGTAAATGTTTGCAAACACTGATCTAAAGAGTTCTAATAAAGAATCAAATTTCCCTTAAAAAAATAGGTGATGGGGATTAAGGAGGACACGTGATGAGCACCAGGTGTTGAATATGTGTTGAATCACTAAATTCTACACCTGAAACTAATATTACACTATATGTTAACTGAAATTTAAATAAAAACTTTAAAAAGGAGAAAGAAATGAGCTATCAAACAATGAAAAAACGTAAAGGAACCTTAAATGCTATTACTAAGTGGAATAAACCAGTCTGGAAAGGCTACAAACTGTATGATTCCAACTATGACATTCTGGAAAGAGCAAAACTATGGAGACAATAAAAAGATTTATACAGGGTAAGAGGTAAAAAACGACCCACGCAGAAGCATTTCCACCGCGTTTCCCAAGATTCAAACTTTACCGCTTAGGTTTGATACATTCAGGGGAAGAATGTCAGGGACAAGAAGGAAACCTTAAAAGCATTCAAACAGCAAGATTAAAAATTCAAACAGTGAGTTGATGTGGCTGGCCATGCCTCCTACCTTGGGCTGACTGAGTCTCTCCCTGGAGATTTACTTGGGGCTCAGGAGGGCCGGCTCAGCGCTGCGGGACCACAGGCCATTCCCCACCTACAAAGCGGACTCCAGAGCCAGGCGGGGGATGGTGAAGTCTGTGCCTGAGCATGCGCTTTATTGGCTCCTGCCCAGAGGCCTTTGGGGAGCGCACGCTCCCACCTGCAGCCAGTTAGCTTCCAACAGGGGTGCACGTGCTCTTGGCGCTAGGGAGGCCCGCAGGCAGCTGTGCTGCTTCCTTGTTGGTTACTAAGGCACTGTGATTGGCAGCCCTGGAGAGTCTACTTTTTCTAACTGTATCGAGGAGACCCAGGGGGAAAAAATTAACGCTTGCCAGGGGTGGAGGTGGAGGAAAGATTAACAGAGGACACAGGATTTTTAGGGCAGTGAGAATACCCTGTATGCTATTATAAGGATGGCTGGGTCATTATATATTTGTCCAAAACCATGGAATGTACTCCAAGAGTGTACTCCGAGAGTGAACTTTAAGGTAAACTGTGGACTTTGGGTGCTTAGGATGATGTCAATGTTCACTCATCCTTGGTAACAATGTACCATTCTGGTGAGTGGTCAGTAATGGGGGAGGCAATGGAGGAGAGAGAGAGAGTGTGTGTGTGCGCGCACACACGCGCACACACTCACGCAGGGGATATATGGGAAAATCTCTGTGCCTTCCTCTCAATTTTGTTGTAAACCCGAAACTGCTCTAAAAATGGATGTCTTAAAAAAAGAATGCTGTAAGATGTCTGTCAGAAGATATAGTAGGTATAAATACACACCCAAATAAAGTACAAAAAAGCTTAATAAAATATATGATACACCAGCACACTCATCATACATAAGAAACATAATATTGTGAGAAACAACAGATCAGTAAAAACTTCAATTTCAGAATAAACATCTTTGAGCATCCCAGAATCCAAAGCAAGAAAGGAAGCTAAATAAATTATAGTGTTCTAATTGTATAATGAGACAATATAAATCAGAGAAGCAAAATTTTACATAGCATGATACTTGGAAAATAATTGATTCAATTGGGTTCCCCATGGTTTTATTTTAAAAATTATTTTACAACTTTCCTATAAAATACAATATGCAGCGTAAAATGCACAAAATATGTATGTAAAGTGTAATAAAGGAAACATCCAATAGCCACTACCAAAGATAAGTAGGGCATCGCAAGAACTCTGGAAGCCCCTTTGTTTTTTTATCACACCTAATTCTCCCCCTAACTTCTCTTGTAAACTTCTTTGCTTTATACTTTTTATTCATCCACTAAAAAATAGATTTACCTGTTTTAAAACTTATATAAGTGGAATCACCTTTAATATATTCTATTTTAAATGTATTTCTTTTTACTTTATATACAGTAAAATTCACTCTTTGAATTAATTTCACCTTGATCAGATTTTGCTTACGTATTTCGAAGCTCTGTTGTTGGGTACCTCCCACCTTTGGAACTGTTATATCTTCCGCAAGAAATGACCCCTATTGAAAAAAAAAAAAAAAGAAAGAAAGAAAAGAAATGACCCCTTTTGAATCATGCGATGTCCTTCTCTCTGGTAATGTTCCTCATTCTGAAGTCTGTTTTGTCTAATATAATGTAGCTACTCCAACTTTCTTTTGTTTAATGTTTGAATAGTATGTATTTTACTTTTTAAATTATTTTTTAGATTTTATTTTACTTTTAGTCTATCTTTTTTTTTTTTTAAGTAGACAGCATATTGTTGGGTCTTCCTTTTATTTCTAATTTATCATCCCAGTCTCTTGGTTTCTTTAGATCATTTATATTGAATCTAATTTCTGATATGGTTAGATTAAAATTACCATTTTGCTAATTGCATTCTATTAATTCTATCTAATCAGTTCTTTTTCTGCCCCCTTTTGTGTTAGTTTTTATGAATCCATTTTAACGTCATCATTTCCCTATTATTTATATCTTTTTAAAATATTTTAAATTGTTGTTCTAGGATTAAAAACATTTAATCGAAGTCTAACTTCAAATAATATCACTACCTGATGTGTTGTAAAAGAGATTTACACCAGTATATCTCCAATTCCTCACTCTCATCCTTGGGGTGATTTTTTTTGTCATAAATTCTACTTTTTCTTATGCCATCAACAAAAAATATTGCTACAATACATATTTCTTTTATTCCATTCCCAATGCTTTTCATTTTTTGGTGAATCCATGTGTCGGTCTGGTATCACACTACTTCTGCCTGAAAACATTAAACATTATTCAGAGTGCAAGTCTACTTGGCAGTGAATTCCCTCGGTTTTGTTTTTATGAGACAGTATATATTTCTCCTTCATTCTTCTTCCTGCTTTATTGAGGTATGATTGACAATAATCATATGTATTTAAGTTGTACAGTGAGTTTTTTGAAGTTATACCAGTTAATGATGCCTTAATATATGTATACATTGTAAGGAAATGAGTACCACCTCAAGTTGATTAACACATTTATCGCCTTTCACAATTACACTTTTTGTGTGGTGAGAACACTTAGGATATATTCTCTTGGCATATTTCAAGTATGCAATACAATACTATTAATTATAGTCACCATGCTACATATTAAAGCCCCAGAGCTTATTCATCTTACCAACATCTCCCCATTCCACCACCACCCCCATCCTTGGCCACCAGCCCCTGGCAGTCACCATTTTACTGTCTGGTTTGATGAATTCAACTTTTTTAGATGTAAGTGAAAGAACTTGTAAGTGAAAATCACACAATGTAAGTGAAATCACACAATATTTCTCTTTCTGTGTTTGGCTTATTTCACTTAGCATAATGTCCTCCAGTTTCATTCATGTTGTCACAAATAGAATTTCCTTCTTTTTTATGGCTGAACGGTATTCCATAGTTTGGGCTATTTGGGGTCTTCTGTGGTTTCATACAAAGTTTAAGGTTGTTTTATCTACTTCTGTGAAAAATGCCATTGGAATTTTGATAGGGATTGCATTAGATCTATAGATGACTTTTGGTAGTATGGACATTGTAATCATATTAATTCTCCTAATCCATGAACAAGGTATCTTTCCATTTATTTGTGTCTTCAAGTTCTTTCATCAATGTCCTACAATTTTCAGTGTACAGATCTTTCACCTCCTTGATTCAATTTATTCCTAAGTACTTTTACTTTTTGATGCTTGGCAGCAGGAGTGTTCCCAGCCTGTGACTGAATTAAAGGGCCATATCAGGATCTACAGTTGGACCAAGCTCAGAGGGCCTGCCTCAGGGACACGGACAGATGTGTCTACCACCCGGTCCCTTGGCATACACAACTAGTGGCTAAAAGGGACCAGAATTGGGTCACAGGCCACTTCAAGGTCTGAGGTTCGCAGGACTGCTACCTGTGGCACAGGCAAGTGTGACTCCTAGTGGTCCTGGTGGATAGATGGTGTTGGTGGGGAGACCAAGACCAAATATGGTTTAGCCAAGTCTACAGGGAGACTGCGGCTGTTTCTGAATCTGTACCCAGACACTAGATCAGTGAGTTTTCCACCTGAGCATGGGTCTGCCTACTCAAAATGGCCCTCATTGATCATGGGTTACACTGGGATTTTCACAATCTCTTAACTAGATCCCAAAGCTCCCACAAAGGCACTTTTGTCCATGGATGGTTGCCAAATTATTGTTATTGAGGGGGGATACGAGGCCAGCATTACCAAAGCCAAAAAACACACCACAAGGAGCACCTGGGTGGCTCAGTCAGATGAGTGCCCAACTCTTGGTTTTGGCTCAGGCATGATCTCAGGGTCTTGGGATAGATCTATGTGTTGAGCTCTGCATTTGGTGTGGAGTCTGTTTGTCCTTCTCCTTTCTCCTCTGTCCCTCCCTCTCCTCTCTTCCTCACCCTCTAAAATAAGTAAAATCTTAAAAAAAAAAAAGACACTACACGAAAAGAAAACTACTGCCAATATCCCTGATGAATATACATGCAAACATTTTCAACAAAATGTTAGGAACCAAATTCAACAACAAATTAAAAGGATCATATGTCATGATCAAGTGGGAATCACCCCTAGGATACAAGAAAAGTTTAACAAATGTAAATCAATATATGTGAGACACTATATTTAAAAAATGAGGGATAAAAACCATATGATAATCTCAATAGATGTAGAAAAAGCATTTGGCAAAATACAACACCCTTTCATGATTAAAAAAAAAAAACTCATAAAATGTGAGTGGAGAAGAAATATACCTCAACATAATAAAAGCCATAAATGACAAGCCCACAGCAAACATCATACTCAATGGTAAATGTAAAAAGCTTCTCTGCTAAAGTCAGAAACAAGGTCAAGGTGTCCATGCTTACCATTTCTATTCAACATAGTACTGGAAGTCCTAGCCAGAGCAATCAGTCAAAACAATAAATAAAAGGGATCAAATCAGAAAAAAAAAGATAAATTGCTTTTCCAGATGACATATTCAATAAATGTCAATAAATGGTGCTGAGAAAATTGGACAGCTACATGCAAAAGAATAAAACTTGGCCACTCTCTCACACCATACACAAAGATAAACTCCACATGGATGGAAGACCTTGATGTGAGACAGGAATCCATCAATATCCTAGAGGAAAACATAGGCAGCAACCTCTATGACATTGGCCAAAGCAACCTTTTTCATGACACATCTCCAAAGGCAAGAGAAACAGAAGATAAAACGAACTTGTGGGACTTCATCAAGATAAATAGCTTCTGCACAGCCAAGGAAACAGCCAAAAGAACTAAGAGGCAGTCCACGGAATGGGAGAAGATATTTGCAAATGATGCTACAGATAAAAGACTGGTATCCAAGATCTACAAAGAACTTCTCAAACTCAATACACAAGAAACAAATAAACAAATCATAAAATGGGCAGAAGATATGAACAGACACTTTTCCAATGAGGACATACAAATGGCTAACAGACACATGAAAAAAATGTTCAAAATCATTAGCCATCAGGAAAATTCAAATCAAAACCACACTAAGATACCACCTTATGCCAGTTAGAATGGCAAAAATTGACAGGGCAAGAAACAACGATTGCTGGAGAGGATGTGGAGAAAGGGGATCCCTCCTACATTGTTGGTGGGAATGCAAGTTGGTACAGCCACTCTGGAAAACAGTGTGGAGGTCCCTTAAAAAGTTAAAAATTGAGCTACCCTATGACCCAGCCATTGCACTACTGGGTATTTACCCCGAAGATACAGACATAGTGAAGAGAAGGGCCATATGCACCCCAATGTTCATAGCAGCATTGTCCACAATAGCTAAATCGTGGAAGGAGCCGAGATGCCCTTCAACAGATGACTGGATTAAGAAGTTGTGGTCCATATAGACAATGGAATATTACTCAGCTATCAGAAAGAATGAGTTCTCAACATTTGCTGCAACATGGATGGCACTGGAGGAGATAATGCTAAATGAAATAAGTCAAGCAGAGAAAGACAATTATCATATGATTTCTCTCATCTATGGAACATAAAAACTAGGAAGATCGGTAGGGGGAGAAAGGGATAAAGAAGGGGGGTAATCAGAAGGAGGAATGAAGCATGAGAGACTATGGGCTCTGAGAAACAAACTGAGGGCTTCAGAGGGGAGGGGGTGGGGGAGTGGGATAGACTGGTGATGGGTAGTAAGGAGAGCACATATTGCATGGTGCACTGGGTGTTATATGCAACTAATGAATCATTGAACTTTACATCAGAAACCAGGGATGTACTGTATGGTGACTAACATAATATAATAAAAATAA
This sequence comes from Ursus americanus, assembly GCF_024610735.1. Classification (NCBI taxonomy): domain Eukaryota; kingdom Metazoa; phylum Chordata; class Mammalia; order Carnivora; family Ursidae; genus Ursus; species Ursus americanus. The sequence continues at coordinate 13,602 of NW_028273729.1, read as the reverse complement.
AACACTAAAATAAAAAAAAATTAAAGAAGATAAGTAACCATCTAAAAAAAAAGAACTCTACAATCATACTCTCTTATAAATAATATGGATGTTATACCAAATCCATTAGGATATTTAACCATTCGACAAAGCAAGTAACTTAAGCAAGGCAGTAGTAAGCTAGCAACAAGCATCTATTTGTGCCATCCCTGAGCACTGTACCTTCCCATCTACTAAATTCATAGACCTGGAGGTAAAGTCAGAGCCCATGGGAGAAGACCCAAACATCTGAGTCTTTTTTCCACCTATGGAAAAAGGTGAGAAGCCACCTTAATTTGGCCAACAATAGATTCAACTGTCTAAAATTCAGTGTTTATTATTGCTGCTCAGCTGACTTCCAGCTGACTCCTACATTCTGCATGTTCTCTATTTCATCTACTTAATTTCATTTTTCTTGGTCCTGCTTTTCGGTTAGAAAACCATTTGGCTTCTCCTCCACTGCTATGCCCCTCACTATTTTGCAGTGTAGAAATAGATTTCAAGATGAAACCTCTTCTTTTCCCATGGACTGATAGATCTATAAAAATCTTTTTTATTCTCTAAAAAAAGGCGGCAAGGAATTTCTCAATTCTTTCACCAACTGACATATCACTTTTCTCAAGATTAATGCAGATATGACTTAGGTATTATCAGCATCAATCTTGTTCAAACGTCTCAGTTTTTGGCAGAAATCCCTCATAACCTTTGCTAAGAAATTGTGTCCATTTTTCATTCAAAAAAATTTTAATTCAATATTGTTCAACACTTTTGATTCTTTTTGCATATTTCAGTGGATTGTAGGAAGAGAGTTAAGTGAATATGTATTGCATCTCTCAACTTTACTTCACAGACTTTATTCTAATTTGTTTTGTTTTGTTTTAGGTAACATATGCCAATATTCAAACAAATGGAGAAATAAAATCACTCCATGGAGTCTGACTTTATTTTCCTGGGAGTCACAGAGTTTCATGAGTTACAGATTTGCTTTCTCTTATTTTTTTTCAATTATCTACATAGCCACTGTATTAGGTAAACCCATTATTACCTTCGGAGTAAATATGGACCCTCACTTACACTCTCCCATGTACTTCTTACTGGTCAACCTCTCCCTTATTGATATGACCCTGGCCTCCTTTGCTACTCCTAAAATGATCTGTGACCTAATTAGGGGATATAAGGCTATCTCCTATGAAGGCTGCGTGGTCCAGATGTTCTTTCTTCACCTTTTAGGTGGAAGTGAGATGATGTTGCTTGTAGCCATGGCAAGTGATAGATTCAGTGCCATATGCAAACCCCTCCATTACAAAACTATCATGAGCCATCGTGTTTGCACTGGACTTGCAGTAAAAGAAGACAACAATGGGTAACTGGGTCTCATGACTCATTGGTAGGAAAATGATGATTATATTAACTAAGAATATTTTCCTCCTGAATTGTCTACTATGGTAAAATTGTGTATTTATGATATTTATTAAGAATTTTCAAATTCACTTTTTTCTTTTATTTTTCCTCACCAAGAAGATGTTGGTGATTAACTTTACCACTTAGTCTCTAAGTTAAAGAATATTCCTGTGGGATTATAACTAAACTAGAGGAAATCCCAACACTAACCTGAGATGAATATAGTAATCTATGAGAATGTTTAGCTTTCCTTTTGGAGAAAAAAGGGACAATATCTTAATTTGTAGGCAGGACAGATGAGTCTTTATGCTGAAGCAACTGTCATTGATTGGAAATTTAAATAAAGGTGGAGTGATGTGCATGGATGCTGAGCAACCAAATGGGAAGATGATTCTGAATATTTTTCTTTTGACTCTCAGCCCCATATTAGCTCTCCTATAGTCCCCTCTCTATAGCTACAGTTCTGAAAATTACATTTCCTGAACTCCCTTGCAGTCATATGCCTATCAGGTTCTATCAGTGGAAGACACTAACGTGATACTGGATGGCAGGAAGAGAGGAAAGCCTTTGTATTCCTCTGCTTTGGGATCAGGCAGCAGCAGTATTGGGCAACTGTGGATTCCAGAATTATTTTGGGGGGCTCAGCAGCATCAGCAATGTTGAAGGGTTCAAGGCTCCTAAAGCTTCATCAAGTGCATGGGCTCTTATCTTCTTATTCAGTAATAGGATAGAGGTTCCAACATCAGAAATGGTGACACTGTCCCAGCAGCATTTATGGGTTCTGGGTAATGCCTCTTCCTCTTGCTCATCCGGCCTTCAAGGTGGTAGTTACTGTTTATACTTACTCTCAGTAATATCATTTTCTCCTTTCTGCTCATTTCTGAGCTGCAAATTTTTATTTGCAACTTCCTACTGAACGATTCCCTGGGTATCTTGAAGACATCTCAAGTCCAATATGTAAAAACTAAATTAGTTACCTACCTTCCCAAACCTGTTATTCTTCCTGAACTCCCTATTTGAATTTATAATATCTTGATGAGATTAATGGTCCAATCTAGAAGTCAAAATTTACATCCTATGACATATATATTGGTGTATTTAATGGTGTCACACGTTCTTCTAATGCTTTGTAATTTTTCCTCATTTTCTATTGTACTATTTGTTCTTGAGATTGCATCACTGCTACAGATATATCTTCAAATTCACTGGTTCTTTCTTCTGATAGCTCACATTGACTGGTGAGTTCCTCCGGTGAGTTCTACATTTGAGTTATTGTACTTTGCAACAACAGAATCTCCATTTTTAAAAAATAATTTCTATCTTTTTTGATACCCTCTACTTGATATTTTCATACTGTCCTCTACTTCTCTAGGCATGCTTTCCTTTAGTTCTCAGAAAATAATTATAATAGCTACTTCAAAGTTTTCGTCTGCTAAGTGCAACATCTGAGTCTCCACAAAAGCAATTTCTATTGACCTTTTATTTCATGTATGGGACATAACTGTGTTTCTTCCAATGTCGCATTAGTTTTGATTAAAACTGGACACTTTTTATAATGTATTGCAGTGACTCTGGTAACTGATCTCTCTTCTCTCCAACGTTGATGCTCTTGTAATTATTTGATTGGTTGGTTGTAGTTGTTTGGTTGTAGTTATTTGATTTGTCTAGTTCCTTGGCTGAATGAACTCAGAAGTTTATTGCCCCTGCAGTGTGTTGCCTCTGATGAACCTGCTGAGATATTTTTTTTTCCTTGTTTCTAATCTTGCCATTTCGCTACCATCGGGACATCATAAGCCACTTATCAGTCAATGGTTTTGCTTAAGTCTCCTAGGCCAGGTAGAATTTTATCCTTTACTAGGAGACGTGTGTGGCTTAGAAGCTGCTACTGCAGTGCAAAGATTTTCATTTGTGTCTCACCTTCAGCCAGGGACCAATACCTGGATGCTAACTCTGCTGTGTTTCCAGGGAGGTACACAGGCTTGGGTGCTGATATTCTCTTCTAGTCTAAGATGAATTTGTGTAACTTTTTAAAACTTGGATCCCTAGGAGTGGCCTTTGGGTTGGTGTTGCTTATTTTTCAGACACTATTTGGTTAGAGATTGTGCTTTTGTCTTGTGTCATCCTTTGTACAATCTCTGTTACCAAAGTTTCACAATTCTACCTGACAAGTTAATCTGAACCTCTGCTTCATTACCCTCTGTAGCCTTAGGTCAGAATTCCATCATTTCTTTTTCTTTCTTTTTTTTTAAGAATGTATTTATTTATTTTTTTAAAAGATTTTTATTTATATATTTGAGAGAGAGATACAGAGACAAAGATAGCAACAGAGAGCAAGAGCTGGAAGAGAGGGAAGAAGCAGGCTCCCCGCTGAGCAGGGAGCCAGACAAGGGGCTCAATCCCAGGACCCTAGGATCATGACCTAAGCAGAACACAAATGCTTAACTGACTGAGCCACCCAAGGTGCCTTAGACCTTCATCATTTTTTACCTAGGTTATTAAAATAATACAGGAGTTACTTCACGGTGTTACTACCATCACTCTGTAAAACATCAATACTTTTCAGTCTCTGTTTTACCATTTCAAGCACTCCTAAGTAATTATAGAATATATTTCAAACTACTTTGAATCATATTTAAGACCCTTCAAAGCTATCATTCTAACCTTTCTGTCCTCGTCACAAATTCTCCCTTCTTCACCATCCAAGCTATACCATAATTCAAACATACTAGCTATTTTCTGTTCACTCAATATGTCAGAATACTCTATGCTTCCATACCTCCCTACATATAATTATCTCTGCCTAAAATTTTCTTCTTGCTCCTCTGTGCAGCCAATCAATGCCTATCATTAAAGACAAAGTTGCCTCTTTGGGGAAAGGTAGCTTCTTTTAGGAGAAATTTGCAAACTCCATAAAACAAAATTTGCCTTACTGCATACCTGTATCATCACACTTAGCAATGGGTTATTTGGAGTCAGTGTTGAAGAGTAAGATTCTGAGATCCTTGAGGACAGGTTCCTGACATACAGTATGGGCCCAAGAAAATTTGAGACTAGCTGAGTTCAATACCTATTTCAAGGCTTCATTTTACTCACTTGAGAGCTAGTAGTAAATAAAGAGTTTCTGCACTATAAGTACTTATGCTGCTACTAAACAAATTTAAAGATGGAACACCAAAATTTTGTCCCTAGAATATTCTTTAGAGGAAATCAAAGAACCATACATTCAACACGAGAGAGTTGAAGGATATTAGAGAACAGAAAGAAAATTTGCTCAATAAATTCGTCAAAAGTAAGAAATTAAATGAAGGGTGAAAGCTAAATACAATCCCTACCACCAAGGAATACACAGTGACCTAACAGAAATTGGAAATATTAAACATTTGAGGACAAGAAAGGAATATTTGAGGAATTACATAATTTTACCCTGGTTAGCAATGTAGGATGAATATTGAATCAAGAAGTAAAGAACTATGACTGTGGAAAGTCATACATTAATACATGACTGTATTAATTGGGTCAGACCCATTGTTGAATCAAAAGAGAAGACTGCAATAAATAGTCATTAAAAGTTATTTAAATCCATTGTCCCAAAGGAGGGTGAACACATTTTAAGCTGTCTGTAGCCAATTGATCGAGTGTAGTTTAAAAATGAGAACATCTATTTATGTGTCTTTTAATTTCAAAAAATAAGTAAGCTTTACTAATGTTTAACAGATTATTTTTGGTACTCTGAATTAATCTATGTAATACCTGGTCACTTTACACATGATACTTAAAATATGTTAAACAAAAGACAGAGGGATTTAGAGCAGTTCTCTTTGCAGTTATTTGCTTTGAATACATTGCTATGTATTATAGCTTAGGTGTGCCAAAACTGGAAGAAAGGAATACTTAAAGATTATTTTATCTTCTTTTAACTTAATTCATTCCCCAGAACTTTGTAAGGAGTTTAAAAAGATCTGTGCCAATGAACTTTGCATTGAAGATAATTCTAATTTTTTAAAATTCACATAAACAATTACAAAATGGTAGAGCTGACAATTCTACCCATAATATGAACCCTTTGTCAGCTAAATCAGAAAGTAAAAGAGCAAACAGCAATCAGAACTGACAACAAACTGGCTAAAAGATTCCAAATTATTAAGAAATATTATTTTAGAGTATGGATTTAATCCCATTATTATTAACAATGAACCTGACAATCTATACTGTACCTTGATATATTAGCTAGTGATCACAATAAGCAAACAATTTTAAAAGTAAAAATAAAAACATAAAATAGAGGTACCTGGGTGGCTCAGTAGGTTGTGTGTCCAACTCTTGATTTCAGCTCAGGTCATGATCTCGGGGTCATGAGTTTATGACGTCAGTCAGGTGCCAGGCTCACCGTGGAGTCAGCTTGAGATTCTCCCCTTTTCCCTCAGCACCTCCCCCGACTCTCTCTCTCTCTAAAATAAATAAATCTTTAGAAAAATAAAAAAAAATGTTTGCAGTATTAATACTCGCCAGCTAATAAATGGTTTAAAATTTTCACTAAATGTAATAAAGTGTTCTTGAATGTTTCTTACTAATACCAAAAGGACAAAAGTCACACTCTAGTCAGAAAATATTTCACTTTTTGGCCACTGTAAAATGGCTTAAATAAGCATATGGCAATAAATAAAATGCATCTCTTATCAGCAAACAATATCAAAACGTACACAGAAAACTATTTCTAATGATTTGCAAATTTAATGAATTGCAGTAGAATCATGTCTGTCTTATGGCAAGGAGACTTGCATTATACAAAGTATCTATGATTTTAACATCTGTACCTAATATTCTTTCACCAACTGTAATGATACAATAAATGCAATGTCTATGACAAAAACACATTAATCCGTGGGTTAAGTGGTGAATTTGACTGGAATTAAATAAGAACTTCCATAGAAGTGACAGTGATATCAGCCAATTTCAAACTTATTCACTACATCTTTTGTTGGCAAGTTATTGAAACAAACTTTGAAGCCTGTGGTGCAAAGTACACCAAGATCATCAATTATTATTAATTTTATAAAAGCAATACCTATAGAACAAGAATTTATTGTAGCATTTTACAGTAAAAGGGACAATGATTATGAAACTGTTTTGGGCCATATAGGTATTCTTTGAAAAATCTCATAAATAAAAAATTATTACATTTTGGTGAGCATAAGATAGTTGCATCATCAATGTATCATTTCAAATTTTAAATTACTTAGCATAATTTATTTTAAATTTGTCTTTTAAAATTCCTACTTCCTGAATATATTAACGTTGAACATAATATATGTTGTCACTAGTAAATTTATAACATACAGAGATCTATTTTTATGTTGAGGGTATTATGGTCAGCAAAGTCTGCAGATTATTCATCTAAAAAATTATCCAATGTTGTTAGAAAGAAGGTAAGAGGATAGCTTAGAGTGATATGAGGGAAAGCAAGTGTCCATTAATTCAAAGATGTCTACAATTCCTATAGCACAACCAATCAACCAACATTGTCACGCCCATTGTAATCAAGCCAATGCTCGGAGAGAACCACAGCATGTTGCAGGGCCAGAAATTAAGTGTAAACATCTCTCCTGGTCCTGCTAGGGCAGCAGCCTCTGTGCTCTAACAACTCCCAGTGAAATTTGGATTCCTAGAGCTCCAACACATCTGCCTTCAAGTGATTCGCATCTTTATAAAAGAAGCAGATGATACTATATACATTCCTATGCAGAGCATCGCAGAGAGTGAAAAGCAGATTTTTAATTTTGATTAACCCTTGAACATACTGTTCTTCATACTGTGCCTTTAGAACAGGTAAGTGGAAACATCATAGAGAGCTAACTTGTTAGAGGTTTAATATACTGAAGATGGTATTTTAATTAATTTTCTGTTGGCTAGAAAAAAAGGCTGTGGATTCTGAGACATCAAATCCTCTCTCACGGGTGCCTGGGTGGCTCAGTCAGGGAAGTGTCTGCTTCAGCTCAAGTCATGATCCCAGGTACTGGGAAGTAGCCTCACATTAGGCTCCCTGCTCAAAAGAGAGTCTGCTTCCCCCTCTCCCCACCTTGTCATCCCCCCATGCTTGCTCTCTCTCTCTCTCTCAAATAAATAAAATCTTTTAAAAAATCCTCTCTCACTGGGCAATCATATTACAATTTCACAATGACATAAGGACAAAAATTTTTATACAAATTTAAAGGATATATGCTCTTGACATGACATTGATGAGTAAAACATGACAGCAGATGGTCAGTGATTGAAAATGATGACTAAAATTAAGAAAAGCAAACTGTGAGTATCTAGGTAACTCATACTAGCTTTGAAAACAATGTAATAGCTAGAAACTCAACTTTTTTTTTTTTAACACAATGGCAATATTTTTCTTTTCATCATTTCAGGTGCTGATAGGACATGCAAATAAGCACATCATAATGAAAACTAGAGAAGGAGCAGGTGAGGGAGAATTAATGACCATAGCTAAATAGGTAGAAACTCTCTGCCTAAAACTGACCATTACAGCATAAATACAAATGAGATCTTAGGAATAAAGAGGGAGAAGTCCTTACAAGATGTTCATATGCAGGCAAAGGAAGGAAGCTGAATAATTCAGGAAACTCATATGAGTATTCTAAATAGTAGAAAGAGTATCAAGAAAACCTTTTAACAAAAAGAAAGTAGTTAGTTGCCAAATGCATAAGGGTGTCAAAAACATAATTCAAACAGGAGACATTAAGAAATTTAAAAACCTAGTTGTATTGAATATGCAGTATGTCATTTTGTCTCATAGTGAAATATCTTTGAGTCCAAGTAGCTGGATAGTATACAAAATACTAAACGAATATATTAAAGATACTTCAAACTTAAGAATAAAAGCAAAAAACCTATAGCAGTTTCTGTGTTACTGAACATAACTCATATACTATGAAATATACCTGATTTCAATACATAGTACAGTGATTATTATTGTATTCACAAAGTTATGCAACCATCACAATTTCATTTTAAATCATTTTATCACCACAGAAAGAAAAGACTGCCCATTTACACTCACTCCCTAGCTCAAAGTGATCACTAATGTACTTTCTATCTCTAATGATGTGTTTAGCAGACATTTCATATAAATAAAATCATACATGTGGCCTTTTGTGTCAGGCTTCTTTTACTTAGCCTAATGTTTTTGAGTATGCATACTTTAAATAAGTATGCATAAATTTTGAAAAACATAAAATCAGTGATGATTGAAATTTTTATTTTCTCTTCAAGTGCCTACAATGAAAGGAGGAAATATTTACTTGAATCAGTTATTTTTATATTAAGTAACTTATATTGTATACATGTGAGCAAGAGCAGAAATGCTCATATCCAGCTACTTAGTAAAACAAGTCTTGGCTTGTGCCTTTCCTAGTGAGGATTTAAAAGGAAAATTCTCGGCTTGTAATCTTGGATTTACAAGAATGATTCAGAATTCAGTGCATGCCATTTTGGTGCTCATTCTGTGCCTGGCGAGAATCTTACACATACACCGTCTCACCTAATACCACATCTCTTTAGGGTAGTCCTGCATCTAGGACCTGGGAAATTTACTTCTTCATGTGGATCTAGATTTTTCATTTACTAATGAAGATGTGGGAAATATATGATTACAAAGTTCCCTCCTAGTCAAATATATAATTATTCGACCTTCAATTTCCTCCAAAGCACATAATTATGAGTAAAATGAGTAAAATAATTATAATAAAATATGCAATCGATTATTCGAGAGGAAGAAAATTTTCTTCACTAATAGAATTTCTGTCAAAACTATATACTTTCTTTTGTTTCATTTATATTGCCTTTATTCACTCATCATGTAAGGTATGTTAACTGTAGAACTAAAGAAATAGTGGGTTTTAGAAATTTGCTTGGGAAAGGAAAGAGAAGAATAAGAGAAACAAATGCTGGGAAAGCTATCAACATAAGTGAATGCCAGCTTTCCCTCTAAAGTAAAATTAGAAGGCAAAATAAAGCTATGAGGTAGGCTTTATTTGTATTAACTCCATTCCATTTCACTGAATTCATTCCATATTCAAGTTTTTCTGTTGTCGCTGTATCACGGGGCATGAAATTCCATGTAGCAAAGGTATTCCCAAATTGTAGGTGGCATATTCACTTCATAATCATTCAATCATCAAGCCTTCTCATTTCTCCAAAAAGATGTAATTATTAAAATTACTTTTGGGGTGTCTGAATAGTGGGTTGGTGAGCATCTGGCCCTTAATTTCAGCTTAGGTCATGATCTCAGAGTCATGGGATGGACCCCGCATCAGGCTCCATACTCAGCATGGAGTCTGCTTGAGATTCTCTCTCTCCCTCTCTCTTGCCTTCCCCAATGCCTCTCTCTAAGTAAACAAACAAAGAAATAAAATCTTTAAAAAAATTTACTTTCACAAAGGTCTCCAACACAAAATTCCTGCTCGCTCACCCAATAATGATGAAACACAGCCCTTCGAAGAGGATGTGGTGGGTGGCTGTCTTCTCTGCTCTTCCTGACCCACTATCATCATTCAACATTCACTATGTCTACTCCTGGAGGTTGACTGACAAGAATATCACTTTCATCTTTATTTTCCCTAATTTGTACACATTATCCAGTTCTTAAAAATATCTAAGATAGGAAAGCAATCGAGGGAATTAAGGCTGGATAATGGTGGTAGGATATTTTGACAAGGGCCAGAGTAGAAATAAAAACAAGGAGAAAGTTACAGGTCATTGGAGAAAAGAGAACAGACACTTCATATGCACCTTCCTATCTGCATTCAGTCCCTTTTCTAAATGTACCACTCCTCTTACTGCTCTGAATTCTCTTCTTCTCATAAATCTTCACATATGCTCTAAGGTTTGTCCTTTTGGTCTACCATGAGGATTTTGTTTATTTTTTAAGTGTTTTGAAGAAAACGGAAAGCAATCCTAAAGCCATATCTGAAAATGTCACTTGGAATTGGTCTCCATTCTTTTAAAATTCTTACAACATGCCACATACAACATGTACTAACTTAAATACTTTTATTTGGTTTATTGCTATTTTTGTGTGTGATAACTATGTTTCTCTAGATTGTCCCTAGAAGTGGGGCGGGGATTCACTCTGCATAAGAAAATACAGTGTAATTAACTGTAACACAGAAAGAGTCCAACATACTTGTTGAAGCATATCTCCTAAGGAATTCACATGGAACATATGAATTCAATCAATACTTGTTGAATTGACCATAAAAATATGTTCCTTTAATTCGGGAAGCAACGTGTACATTGGTATGGGCCCAGATTCAGGATCAGACCAACTGGGCTTGAATACCAGCTTTGACCCTTGTTAGCTGTGTAACTGTAAGTCATTAAATACTTCTATGCCATAGTTTCCTTATATGCAAAATGAGAATAATAATAATGCTGCCCTCCTGGGACTGTTATGAGCATTGAATGCACTAATAAATTGAAACACTTAGAACAGAGTATAGCACATAGAGATCACTTAATTGTTACTGATCATTTTAGATCACTCTAGATCCTATGAACAATAAAGACACCAAGTGAAGAAAATTTGGTATGACATGTTACAACCAAAGCAAAATCTACATGTTAGGGTTGAATCCTCTCACTATTTACTTCTTAACCACCACATATGTACATTTACACAAAACACACCCACTTCTCACTGTGAATAGTAATACAAGAAATGGAGAAAACAAGCTCATAAGGATCTAAGGATGAGTCTATGCTTCCAGAAATTCTCAGTATACTACACAACAGAAACAAAAGAGCAACATTATTTTTTAAAGATTATAAATATATATATTAGAGAGTGCATGAGTGAGTGTAGGGAAGGGCAGAGGGAGGAGGAGAGAGAGAATCTTAAGCAGATGAGTTTGGAACTCTGTGCAGGGCTTGATCTCACAACCCTGAGACCATGACCTCAGCAAAATCAAGAGTTGGACCCTTAACCAACTGAGGCAGCCAGGCACCCAAAAAAGCAAAATTATTTTTAATGACTTAAAGAAATTTCTTTCATGTACAAATTAGCCCTAGGGTGTGTGTGTGTGTGTGTGTGTGTGTGTGTGTGTGTACATTTTCTTTATTTATTGTAGAAATATGGAATGGTCTTAACAAGTTACTTCACTGATACAGGACAATACAATTTCCTCATTTTTCAAATTCTCTATTCCTTATATATTGTTGCAAGATAATCTCAAGAGGTGACAGAAAATAGTGATAATAAATGGCAAAATAAATACTAATGTAACAACTTATCTAATTTTTCCAAGTGAGCAAATTAGTAACAATCAAGATCAATTGATAAAAGAGGGTCATTTAAAAGAATAAAACAATAGAAAATAAAATTTCCACTCCTTCAAATGCTTTTTAATTGCTGCATAACTATAATATTGTTTCAAAGTGATGTGACCTACAAAATAATTTCAAATTATAGACAGTGATGCTGATATGTTTAATATTATATATTTTCATAAGTTCAACTATTATTCATCAAAGAGAAATAGGAAAACATCAGTGCTAATTATGGCTTTACTTTTGTTTTCTCTTGGTATAAAAGAACTTCTGGAGCCTTTCTGAATCAAGTAGATGGACCTTAAAAATGGATCTGTAGTGACGGAGTTTATTTTACTAGGATTTTCTGGACAATGGGAACTTCAGATTTTCTTCTTTGTAACATTCTCCTTAACCTACAGTGCTACTGTGTTGGGAAATACTCTCATTATGGTCACAGTGACATTTAGTTCCACTCTTCATTCTCCCATGTACTTCCTCCTGGGAAACCTCTCCTTTCTGGATATGTGTCTCTCCACTGTCACCACACCCAAAATGATCACAGACTTACTCAACGAACACAAGACCATCTCCATTTGGGGCTGCATGACCCAGATGTTCTTTATACACTTCTTTGGGGGTGCTGAGATGACTCTTTTGATAGCCATGGCCTTTGACAGGTATGTAGCCATATGCAAACCCCTGAACTACAGGACAATCTTGAGCCACAGGCTGCTGAGTGGGTTTTGATACTTTCATGGACAATTGGGTTTGTACACACCATGAGCCAGATGGTATTGACAGTAAACTTGCCTTTCTGTGGCCCCAATGTCATAGACAATATATTTTGTGACCTTCCCCTTGTGATTAAGCTTGCTTGTATGGACACATACACCCTGGAATTCTTCGTCATTGCTGACAGTGGGCTGCTCTCATTCACCTGTTTCATCCTCCTGCTTGTCTCCTACACTGTCGTCCTGATCACTGTACAACAAAGACCATCTGGAGGGCTCTCCAAGGCTGTGTCCACACTGTCTGCACACATCATTGTGGTCACTCTGTTCTTTGGACCTTGTATCTTTATCTATGCCTGGCCATTCAATAGTTTCACAGGCAATAAAGTCCTTGCTGTGTTTTACACTGTTATCACACCCTTACTGAATCCTATTATCTACACCCTGAGAAATCAGAAAATGCAAGGGGCCATGAGCAAGTTATGGTTCCAACATGTTATCTCTACACAGAACTTCTAGATCTGAGCATTATATAATTAACATAAGTTTCAAATACTGTGATAACAGAAATTAAATTGATTATATATAATATACGCTTTCACTCTTATGTTAGAGTGACCAGGGCAGAACCATTGTGCAGAAAACCATAACATATTTTAATTCACGTTTACTACTGCTAAAGCACATAATGAGAATGAGTGACCTACAGAAAACAGATATTTGAAATCACTAAGCAGTTTTCCACAGATATTCAGTATATTTACTGGTGAAGAAAACAATTTAAAAAATATGGTGAATACTAACAGAGATGATTTTAATAGATGCGGACTGGTAATGACATTCATAGATTCATACTATCTTTAAATGAAGTACCAGTATAAATGATGAGTGAAATAATGTGAACAATGGGAAAGATATGATTCTAATCTCTTGATCCAATGAGACAAATAATTAAATTTGACAGCAGAGTGAATATAAAATGTCAGAGAGAATGTGAGATACCAGAGGGAAGGAACCAATGCAAAGACAGTTTCAGTAGAAGTACAAAAAGCAGCCTTGAAACCAAATGCTCCAAGAAATATCATAAGGCTGCACAGTTGCATTTCAAACCTCAATAAATAAAAGTAGAAGGATATTTCTT